>NC_091373.1:18024095-18269095 GCF_038502225.1 Cherax quadricarinatus
ATAAACAATATAGCACACTAAACTCTTGCTTTATGCAGGTTTAATATATGTAAATAAACCTTTACGTGTTCCCCATTTCTACCCATAATTCCCTACATACTATATCAATTCGCCCTCCACAAATGGTATAGTTCACAAAACAAACTGATAATGAAGATTCCTATAATGAAGAATTAAATGTTGAAGAAGTAAATGCAATTATTACAGCTGCTATAGGCCAAGAATGCATATGCTGCATAAAGTGAGAGATGCCTGGAATGTATAAAAATACCATTTCTCCTAATGTTTCTAGAGTATGAGTACACATTGCTGACATCACCATACTGGCAGTCAGCTCATGCTAACCTACAGATGATCATCCCCTTTATTTCCTAATCATATCCTAAAAAAAAAAAAAAAAATGTGTTTAATTCTGGTGCCACGGGCTATCATACCAGATGTGATGGGAAATTAGATTTAACAATTTCATTGGATAAAAACCTAAAAAGTATGATATTTGTGGCCAGATTGAGGCTCTGTGCAGAGCCCAATCAAATGTTCCCAAGTAAAAAAATAAGTGTCTTGACAGAGTAAAATATTGGATATTTGGAATTTACCACTCTTCACCTGTCTAGACTTAAGCAGTCTTTAAATATTAGGCTAAGTCTGCCCGAAATGCCTTGGCATGTTAGTGACCTTCTTTATACCAATCAAACTATGAAATGTAAACACACATTGTAACCTTAGCAAAGAAATAGTTTTAATTTTGATTTTGATTTGATTCTGAGTTGTATTACGAGATGTCAAAACAGACACTACGGATCATTTTACTGGACAACAGCAGAAAAATGAGACAGAATGCATTTAGCATCAAACCAAAGTGCAAAATGAATCAGAGTACATAAAAGTACTCTACTAGTACAATTGTTAGCTATTTCTTGCATAATGACTAATTTTTGAAATATATTTGAGAAGTCATTTATCAATTATCTCACCACAGCTTACCCAACCTATTCATTTGTGTAACCATTGCTGACAAGTCCCAAGGACAAATAAAAAAAAAATTATTCAACACTGCAGTTGATCTATGGTCTACCCAAGGATGAATAACAAAATTATCTGGCAGGGCAGAAATTCTGAGGTTAGATAAAATCAGTCAACTGACCAACTGCGACCATGGGGTTGCATTTGGTTTAATTTGTTATCCAACATTTTGCTTATCAGACCTACCTCAGGTTTTGTAGAGATTAATTAGTAGGTGAATGACTGTATATGTAAAATACTGTCAAACAAAATATTATTGAATTGATTTGTTAGCTACACATGACTGCAGAGACAAATCACTTCAGAACGTAGGTTCACTTCAGAACATAGGTTCACATTTTATATTGTTATTATTTAATGTCTAACAGTCACAAAGAAACTTTAGCCAGTAGAATTATCCTGTAAACATCTGGTCTTACATGAAAGATAAAAACATGCAAAATTTGCAGAATAAGAAAACTGCAGGTGAAAAATGGAATTGGATAATTTTGGCTAAATACTGTAAATTTTAAGCTTTACTTGGATAGGTTAGGTAAAGTTATGCTTGTTTATACTTTTAGGCTGAAACTGGTGTAGTTAGGTCAAGACTTCCTAATTCAAGGGTTTGTTAAGTATGATTTGGCAAGATTAAGAAAGGCTAGATTTATGTTATGTCAGTTTTTCATCTTATTTAATCTTTGTTTAATTTTCAACCATACGCTGTCTGTTGCTAACTTGTCATTCAATGGAAAAACTTTAGCTATTTTAAGCCTTCAAAAGCCTCAGCTACTACCTCTTAATTATCTCTTGACAAATTTTATAAGCTTGGTAACATTGGGTTGCATTCTAATGCAAAATAAACTTTATCTACCCTGACTTTAAAATGTTCGGCAGCAGCTCTTAACAAAACCACTGCCATTTAGCACCAATACTCAAAAGTTACAAAATTCAGTCAACTAAGGTTAAATGTCATTATCACTGCCATCAGTGACCTGGCATCAGATCGGGCCTCATAAATCAGAAAACTGATAATACAGGAATAACAACTACATGTATAGTATTAACCTTGTCACAAGAAAGTAAAATGCATAAAAGATGTATGCAGAGGTTTCTAAGATTTACTTGCCATCTTACATGTTCAAGAAACAGAAAAAATAAAAAAATAAAAAATCCTACAAGAGTACAAAACCTTTAAGAAGATTCTGTTTACAATTCATATGACAGAGCTGTAGTAGTGTACCTCCCTGGAGAGTTGCTGCTCTCTGCCAACCTACTATTATGCCTATTCAGTAATGCTATAGTAAAACTAACAGTGTTCCCAGTTTTGATTTTAAATCACCATCCACTAGATCAGCTGCAATATTTGTTTGTTTATATATATTGTAGGTAGTAGGTTGGTAGACAGCAACCACCCAGGGAGGTACTACCGTCCTGCCAAGTGAGTGTAAAACGAAAACCTGTAATTGTTTTACATGATGGTAGGATTGCTGGTGTCTTTTTTCTGTCTCATAAACATGCAAGATTTCAGGTACATCTTGCTACTTCTACTTACACTTAGGTCACACTACACATACATGTACAAGCATATATATACATACCCCTCTGGGTTTTCTTCTATTTTCTTTCTAGTTCTTGTTCTTGTTCTTGTTTATTTCCTCTTACCTCCATGGGGAAGTGGAACAGAATTCTTCCTCCGTAAACCATGCATGTCGTAAGAGGCGACTAAAATGCCAGGAGCAAGGGGCTAGTAACCCCTTCTCCTGTATATATATTACTAAATGTAAAAGGAGAAATTTTCGTTTTTCCTTTTGAGCCGCCCCAACTCGGTGGGATACGGCCGGTGTGTTGAAAGAAGAAAAGATTTATATATATACATTTTTTTTTCCTAATAAGGCAGAGCATGCAGACTTCTTACCCCAAAAATTGGACACCAGATATCCCTCCAATACTACATGTCTGCAGTCTTACTGTTATTAATATTTTCCTATGGTAGATGGTACCTTAGGTTCCCTTGATCTATGTTACATTACAAATACTACAACTGTACTTTACTTACTTTCTCATATATTGGTTTACTGCACTTGAAAACATTCATTGCTTGCTTAATTCCTAATTTTGTCTTTAATTAAAATACTACTATTAATTTCTATGTTAAAAAGTATTACTTTTTTACAAGAGTTCACATGATTATTGCTTCTTTCAAATATATCTTTGTCTCCAGAACAAATGCATTGCCTCAGTAATGTTATGATGTGCATATGAATACTGTACCATATGACTATCTGGCTATGTGCACATGATTAATATAGCAACATACAGTACAGTATTAGTGAAGTGCGCATTTATATGAATACTACTTGGCTGTGATGTGCATATGAGTATGAATTCTACCTATTTGTGATGTGCATATGATGGGTGGTGGGTAGGAGAGGACTTACCCGAAGAGGTCCTGGCTGGGTCAGGGGCCCCATAGTAGTGGGCAGCCACCTCATAGTTGTGGGGGTGGGGTGGGAGGCCCCCCTCGTAGCCCTGGGGCATTACCCCTCCAACCAGCCCTGGCATACCACTCCCTGGTCCACTCCCACCCATAGGTGCTCCCCCCAGCATATGAGCACTGTCCACCGGCCCTGCTGCTGATACTGCTACTGGCCCCATTGGGGAGCCAGTAGAGGCCATTAATGAAGGGGGGAGAGAGCCAGGGTGGTGGTGACCCATATGGGGATGGGCTAAGGAGGAAGGTGGTACAGTGTGTGGGCTGGGGAGATGGCCGCCTGCAGCTGGTGGCAGGTGGGGAGGGGGTGCGGATGGGTCATGGTGGTGGCCCGGGGCTGGCGGGAAGTGGTGAGCACTGCGTGGGGAGTGCACACCTAGAAAACACACCGCCCCAGGTCAGTCACCTTGCTGCAGTCGGCACACACCCATGCACACAGTGATTACCAGTGCATACACCCACTTATGCTGTGATCAAACACACGCACGCACACACACATACACACACGCACACACACACACGCACACGCACACGCACACACACACACACACACACACACACACACACACACACACACACACACACACACACACACACACACTTGTGCATTCACTTAACCCAGACTTGCACCACCAGTACCACTCAGCCTACCATAACATAACTAAACTACCTTGTGAAATACTGGATTAATAAAAACAAAAAAATAACACATTAAAAACATTAGTGATGTGAAAATTAGCCTACACTTATTGCAAATTAAATAATATAGTTCTGACAAGCATATAATAGTGCAGTGAAACTTTTCTAATAAAAAAATACTAATCAAATAAACACTTAACTGAATTCTCAGGAATGGACTGTGATGAATTCTTTCTGTGTCATACAATGAATATGACAGCACATTAAATTCTAAAATTATGCAATAATAAAACAAATTCATTCTCAAAATAAAATTACATAAACAATTGATCCTTAGTCTTTGTGTTCATGTGAACTTGCAAAATTCCATATAGTAGAGTGGAACACTACATTAACTAGGGAACATTACATGAACAACAATAATGGTGCATATATCTCTTACTAAAAGGGTGCTTTACAAAGTGCTTGACCAGTAAAACCCTGAACAATCAAGACATCATTAATACCAAAGACCCGTGATCTCGTATGTTCCCGGGTGCAGTCCTAACCTAACCCCAGGATATATATGTGGTTCCTGGCATATTGTGCAGTGGCTGATAGGTTTTGCTAGTGGTGGCTGGTGGTGGGTTGTCTTGGGGCAACTTCAAGCCTTGCTCACTCAGGAACAGATACAGCTGGTTTTGTACAGCAGAGGGAATAGGAATTACAGGAGAGGAAGGGTTGGCCACTTCTGATAGGCTCAGTTTTGACAGGAGTAAGAAGGAGTGATAAGTAGCTTGTATTAACAAGATGTTGTTTAATAAAGTTTGTAATTTCAAGAAAGAAGGACAGGGGGGAAAATGGTCCAGGAAAGAAAATTATTCATTGGGATAAATACTGAATTAGGCTAAATATGGAACGAAGGACTTAAGAAATAGAATAAAAGCATGTATAAAAGGCATAACAGTACCTAAGCATGTGTAAAGAGTAAGATGAAGACTTCAGTTCAGTAAGGTAAATATAAATAAAGGTTTAAGTACAAAGGAGTATATAAAAACTTAAAGGAGAAAGCTTCAGTTCATGATTTTTTCAGCATTTTTCAAAAGCAAAGACAAAATAGACTACTAAAAACATAGAGAAATAAGTCTTAGAGTTTCTTTTCTTCCAAAAGTTCATAAAACATCATGAAAATATCTTTTACTTTTGTAAAATAAAATACAGTAATATGCTGAAGATGCCATCTTTAGATAAAATAATGTGTACAAACACTATTTGTTTATAATATTAATTTCTATTAATATATATATATATATATATATATATATATATATATATATATATATATATATATATATATATATAATGTATGTATGTATGTAGCAGTAATAAATCATTGCATTATTGCTGAATCACATGCACAATGCTTTATTCTAACAGTAGGACATCCATCTTATATTTTCTCTGCAAGATTACTTTAAACTTTACTGAAGACATGAACATTCTAACAGTCCTTCTACAAATGCAAAACTGTGTGTTAAAAAATGCATGAATATTTTTAGGACACTAATGTTGTAGCACAAACCACAATGAAAGAGTTTGAGGTGAACCTTCAGTATTCAACTGACCAATGCTCATTCATAATGTAGTTAATCTTTAATTCATTCCAGCCAATATTAAAATACAAGAAAAAGCAGTCAAGATATACTTGTATAATAATGAAAAAAAAGGTGCAAAGTTGTGAATGCTGGTATAAAAGTATAACTTGTTCTTGTTAAGAATACAAGTTTACAAATTAATGATAGCAACATAATAAACAGTGAATAACTAAACTATCCAAATAAGAATCAACATTCTGAAGGCATAAGACTAAGTAATATTGCAAAGTCATGCCCAGCAGCTATTAAAAAAATGAAAAGATATACAGTAGTATACAGTGATACCTCGGGAAACGAACAGCTCAAAACTCGAACAATTATGTAAGTGTATTTATGTAAGTGGGAGCAAGGGGCTAGTAACCCCTTCTCCCATATAAATTACTAAATTTAAAAGGAGAAACTTTCGTTTTTCTTTTTTGGGCCACCCTGCCTTGGTGGGATACAGCTGGTTTGTTGAAAAAAAAAAAAAAAAAAAAAATTATGTAAGTGCTTTTATAAGTGTGTTTTTGGGGATCTGCAACAGATTAATCTAATTTCCATTATTCCTTATGGGAACAAATTTGTTTGGTATCGGCACTCTAACAGCCTTCCGGAACGAATTAAGTTCGTATCCTGAGGTACCACTGTATTAATAAACATGTATATGCCTCTTTTTTTATCTTACACATTAAATGCAATATTCTAGGACAAAGCTTCATTTTGAATGCTGAAATATACTTTTCTGCAAAGGGGACCATGGAGAGCCTGGAAGGAAGTACAACACACCAATTTCCATGTGAATTTGCAGGGTCAGTGCAGTCTAGTTGCTTGTTCGTGCTCAAAACAGACTCTTTTGCACCACTCACAAGTAATTACTCTTTTGTTGTTGTGCCATGCAGGCATCAAGCAACAGGACACACAAGCCTGAGCAGCCAGCTATGAGACTGAATGTCAGCTGGGAAAGAGGAAACCCAGGGCCCCTGTGATTCCTAACGTAGACAAGCCACTTTCGCCATTCAAGACAGCTTTCTCCTGGGGAAGGCCCTGGAAAGCCTACCTAGAATTTTAGCAGCACCCAGAATGGAGGAGGCTGCAATTGAACTGGATGAAACCCAAGTGGGAATGAACTTCATACAGGAACCCAAGACATTGAGGCGTGGTATTGTAAGATATCCAAAGAAATATGCTGGATGCAGTGTGCATGAGACTCTCCATGCACAAAATACAGAGGTAGCTCTGGAGAATGTGAGCTGCCAAAGCCAGAGAATCTACTATGCTCTTAGTATCATGGGTATAGAAGTAAAATCTACTGGGCACAGAGACAAAGCAGTGCACCCAGATGGAAACAAGGTGAGTGAGAGCAATCCCAAGGCAACATGGAGTACCTACAGTCTAGAGGAGTGGATGTCGAATGCTTAATTCCCAGAACTTCACGAGAGAAATTAACAGACAGACAAAGCCAAGAAATCTGAGGTTACAAGCATCACCAAATTAGTCAGAATCCAAAGAGCTTGAGATAGAGATGGGACTGAAGATGGTAATATAAATGCCTCTAAATGAAAGTTTTACACCACCTGTGGGGTTGGAAGAAGAGAAGAGCTCCCCAAGGGTAAAATATGATAAGACCTATTCAGGAGTTGTTGAGGAAGACTGAAAGTTGTGCATAGGGAAGAGGCAAGGGACACAAGGGCAAAGAACACTCTTAAGAGGAGGGCAGGATGACCTCAGACAGCATAAGATGATGACTGAGGAACCCTTAGTAATCACCTCCTTTCATTAAAGATTCCTGAACATAAGAGGAGCCATGTGATGCAGGTTTCTGTGCAGAGGTGCACTGGGAGGGCAGAAGATAGCAGAAGCACTGTTACAACCCTCCCTGCCCTGACAGGAAAAAGTCTGGCAAAGTGGGCTTCAGATGCCTGGCTTGAATATCATTATCATCACAATCAAAGCTAAGCACTAAACCCACAAGCGTCATACAGTAAGCCTGGCTCGAGAGAGAGAGAGAGAGAGAGAGAGAGGGGCAACAGTCCTGCTGGGCTTGGACCCTGATGTTACCCAAATCCATCCCCAGATACAGCACGTTGCTGTCACGTTAGCCTGTGAGACCAAAACCACCAAAGATCGTGACTTTGATTTTTTAGCACAACATGTAACTGCTAAACAACCAGTATATCCTAGGTGATTGCCTGTAAGGAACAATCCTGTCTCAAGAAGACGATGCTAACAAAAGCTCCTACCTGGAATCTACCTGGAGAATCTTCTGAGGGTCAGTACCCCAACAGCCTGGTTCATGACCATACCTCCTGGTGGATTAGGGCCTGATGAACTAGGCTGTTACTGCTGGCTGCACGAAGACCAACTTATGAACCACAGCCCAGCTAAACAGGAACTGATGTGAAGAACCTATTCAGTTCCCTCTTGAGGACAGCAAGGGGGTCTATTGGTAATCCTCCCTTATGTATTGGGGTGCTGTTGAATAGTCTTGGCTCCCTTATACTCAGTATGTTATCTCAGTCTTCTCAGTGCATCCCTGCTTTTCATTGGGGATATATACACCATCTGTTGAGCCTCTTGCTTTTGTGTAGGGAGTGATTTATGTGGGCAGATTTGGGACCAGTCTCTCTAGGATTTTTCAGGTGTAAATTATGATGTATCTTTCTGCAGCCCTCTGGAAGACTTGGTTAATATCAGCTTGGAGATGTGCTGTGTTCTTGATGTCACTCTTATGCAAATTCTAGTATTGTTGGCAAAGGATGATACAGGTCTATGATTTATGTCCCTGTCTACATCAGAAATGAGGATGAGAAAAAGGATGGGGGAGAGTATTGTGCCTTGGGGAACAGTTTTTCACTGTGGCAGTTGCTGACTTAATTCTGCTTACCATTATTCTTTGTGTTCTATTTGTTACAAAGTTGAAAAATCCATCTGCTTATGTCTCCTGTTATTCCTTTTGCATGCATTTTATGCATTATTATACCACAGTCACACTTGTTGAAGGTTATTGCAAAGTCTTTGCACACTTCAATGCATTTTATTTGTCTTCTAGTACATCCAAGACCTTCTCTAACCCTATGCTGCCCTGGATTGTGCAACCTTTGTGAATCTGAGTAGTTAGTGATGTTGTTTCTCAAAATGCTTTCGAAGATTTTTACAATGTGGTATGTTAGTGCTATTGGTCTATAGTTTTTTGCCATTGCTTTGTTGCCACCCTTGTGGAGCAGGGCTATATCCATTGTTTGTAAAGTTACTTGCAGTGCTTGATGAACATGGAGTTTCCTGAGTCTGGGACTGGGGCAAAGTGTCTGGGCATGTTAATAGCTCTTTCAAAGTCAAGTGGGGATAGGGTTATGTCAGAAATTTTGGAGATGTTCAGAAAGAATTAATTCACATTGTCAACCTGAAAACAGAATCATATAGACTTCAGTATATCATTCATTTCTTTGCTGTCATCAGCATAGGTTTAATCTTGAGAAAGGTGATAGAGATTCATGCAAATTCTGGGTTGATCATGACCCAGGTCTGGAAGCTGAGCTGCATCTTAGGGTCTTCATGTATTTGTCATGGGAGGGAAGGATATAAGTGATGAAGACAGCATTTGGGAATGAGACATACCCCAGAAGCCCAAATGACATGGGAAACAGGGCACATATTGATCAGGAGAGTAAACAAGACAAAGTAACCCCAAAAATAAAGTGGAAAGTCCCTGCAACAGCAAAAAAATAAAAGGTGTAAGGACATGGGGAGCCCACAGAGCTGACAGAAAAAACTGGTCCTAGTTGTGAGCCAGTAGCTCATGTATAGAACAGTGATTGTCAATGATCATTGCCCACATCTCAAAAAAGAACATCATGATCACTATGTTGTCTTTGTCTCAAGGTCATGAAGAGCCCAGATGAATTTAGGGTCCTGCACAAATGGCGTGAACCCCTTGTTGCCCAAGAGTGGAGAGGAAGCAGAGTCAACCAAATAATGATCCATCACAAATGGAAAGGTTAGATGATGGAATATCAAAAGTCTAGTGATAAATGACTAGACCAGAATGCTACACATGGTAACAAAAGACTAATGACTGATGAGTGGGGTAAATAAAGCCATTTTGGTTAGCAACTAGCAATCAGACTAAACCAGGGCTAGGAGAGGGGCTTGCTAACTGAGCTCACATAAAAATGAATACCCAAACATTCACCATTTAAGTCTCATGTCAATCTGACATATACAGTACTGCAGTTCTTGGAATATTAAAAACTGAAACATTACAGCAAGAGAAGATGACTCCTGATTAACTATAATGTATATAAAACCTTATCACTACATATGAACATAATGACATGAATCCCAGATGGTCAAATTCAAAATAAATACACCACACAATATTTGTTATACAGTATACAAAACTGAAATGATGCAACATTTTACGTTTATTATATACATAAGTAACCTTGAGCCATAAAATCCATTTTACAGAACATGGTTTCTGTTCTTTGCTTATTAGTGATGCCTGCATATTTAAATAAATAATTAAATTAATAAGATCCCTTAATTTTAACTTACTGGACCACATTCTGAACTCTAAACTGCCTCAGTTAATGTTAGTACCATACAAGAAAGTATGGTAAATTTGATTATCCATCATATAGACTTTATATGACAAATAACAATATTATATCTCAAACTCTTAAAATAAACTGTTCATGCAACAATGTAAATTCCATCTTGCTTTCCATTTTCTTAACGGTGAAATCTTAAACTAAGTCTGAACGAAGTTCACTACACTTGTACAGACATTTCCGTATTTTTGAGAATAACCTGCATGTAATAAATAAAAAAATTTTGTCTTAGAAAACTGTTTTTACCTCTCTTTTTTCATATAGTGTGCTATTATCCATCACGTTTGTCTTCTCATGCGATAATTACAAGCTAAACTTCTCTGTTGTGTATGGTGTCACTTAAAAGGTGACAAAACAAATAACAAAAGACTGAATCAAAGCTTATGAATGATGTTTGTTTATAGTAACTACAAGTGTAAAGCAACTCATGTGTAAAGCAACTCAACAAGTGTAAAGTAACTCAACAAGTGTAAAGTAACTCAACAAGTGTAAAGTAACTCAACAAGTGTAAAGTAACTCAACAAGTATAAAGCAACTCAACAAGTGTAAAGTAACTCAACAAGTATAAAGCAACTCAACAAGTGTAAAGCAACTCAACAAGTGTAAAGTAACTCAACAAGTATAAAGCAACTCAACAAGTGTAAAGTAACTCAACAAGTATAAAGCAACTCAACAAGTGTAAAGTAACTCAACAAGTGTAAAGCAACTCAACAAGTGTAAAGTAACTCAACAAGTATAAAGCAACTCAACAAGTGTAAAGTAACTCAACAAGTGTAAAGTAACTCAACAAGTATAAAGCAACTCAACAAGTGTAAAGTAACTCAACAAGTATAAAGCAACTCAACAAGTGTAAAGTAACTCAACAAGTGTAAAGTAACTCAACAAGTATAAAGCAACTCAACAAGTGTAAAGTAACTCAACAAGTGTAAAGTAACTCAACAAGTGTAAAGCAACTCAACAAGTGTAAAGTAACTCAACAAGTATAAAGCAACTCAACAAGTGTAAAGCAACTCAACAAGTGTAAAGTAACTCAACAAGTGTAAAGTAACTCAACAAGTGTAAAGTAACTCAACAAGTGTAAAGCAACTCAACAAGTGTAAAGTAACTCAACAAGTGTAAAGCAACTCAACAAGTGTAAAGCAACTCAACAAGTGTAAAGCAACTCAACAAGTGTAAAGCAACTCAACAAGTGTAAAGCAACTCAACAAGTGTAAAGCAACTCAACAAGTGTAAAGCAACTCAACAAGTGTAAAGCAACTCAACAAGTGTAAAGTAACTCAACAAGTGTAAAGTAACTCAACAAGTGTAAAGCAACTCAACAAGTGTAAAGCAACTCAACAAGTGTAAAGCAACTCAACAAGTGTAAAGCAACTCAACAAGTGTAAAGCAACTCAACAAGTGTAAAGCAACTCAACAAGTGTAAAGCAACTCAACAAGTGTAAAGCAACTCAACAAGTGTAAAGCAACTCAACAAGTGTAAAGCAACTCAACAAGTGTAAAGCAACTCAACAAGTGTAAAGCAACTCAACAAGTGTAAAGCAACTCAAACATATATCAACAATAATATAAAAGAAATTGTAGTAATAGCATGTGAGAAGAAATTTATTAGGAAATGTTTTGGTCCTGTAACCTTGTTCACTCCTGATACAAAAGATATAAAAAACATAGTATATAAAGCCAAGATGCAGGTGAGTGAAGTGTGTGTTAGGTACAGACAACAGTTAAGTCAGACTTTTAACTGAGCGGAAGTCACCTGATGTGGCCCACACTGTGACAGTCATCAGGTGACCTTACTTCCAAGTCCACATTGTGACACAGTCATCAGGTGACCTTCTATGGCCACACTGTGACACAATCATCACATGACCTTATTTCCATGCCCATGGTGACACAGTCATCAGGTGACCTTCTATTTCCACATTGTAACACAGTCATCAGGTGACCTTACTTCCATGCCCAAATTATGACATAGCCATCAGGTGACCTTACTTCCATGCCCATATTGTGACAGGCATCAGGCGACCTTCCATGTCCACAATGTGACATAGTCATCAGGTGACCTTCCATGTTCACAATGTGACAGTCATCAGGTGACCTTACTTCCATACCCACAATGTGACACAGTCATCAGGTGACCTTACACCCATACTGACAGCCACAAAGTCACTTTACTTACATTCAGCTTAAACCTGACCTGACCACTGCTTATAGCTATTATGACCTCTCTTCACTCACCTGCACCTTGGCTTTATATCCAGAACTATATATCTTGTATCACAGGAGTGAACAAGGATCAAGGACTGAAATGTTTCCTAAAAAATGTCTTGGGTATCCTCATGTGTCATTTCCTCCACCTGTGTGTACCATAAACAGGTGCTCCTCGACTTACAATGTGATTACATTCCAATGAACCCATCATAAATTTAATGTATCGTAAGTCGAATATCAATATATGATATGATAAGGAAAAAAATAACTTCTGTCACTGAGTAAGTAAATAAACAAATAATCACTGTAACTAAATACAAGTACTGAAAAGTAAATAAATGAATACATTTTAGCCTATCAATAACTCTACAGAAGTGAATATGCTTAGCCATCGCACCATTGTAAAGTTGAAATATAAGTCAAACTATCATTAAGTAAGGAGCATCTGTACCTGGTAGTTCCCATTAAATTAATTGTTGATGACAGATACCTTGTTTACTCAAAGAAACCTAAGGGACCAATGAAAATTTGTGATGCATGATTTACATAAACAATCTCTAAAATGTAAAATACAAATTTCAAGTGTTCTTCATTTGAAAACTCTAATATAAATTATGCCACAGTACTAAAGCTAAAGGAACACAAATATTTAAGGAACTGATAATTAAGACTTCATCATCATCATCATTACTGACTCTAGGAAATACATTCTCTGACAAGACTTTAAGGTGCTCTCTCAGCATATGACTAGCATATGACTTCCAGTAAGAAGCAGAGTATATACTCACAGGACATAGTTACATACACTGGAAAGCAAGTCAAGAACTTTACTTTATCACTGTAAATTTCTAATAATACAAATTAATTGTATCAAGTGTTATTCTGGTCTTCAAAACTGAAAGAGTAGATGCGGTCAATGAAAAATTCATTTACATAATTTTATATTAGAATTTTTCCTCAGTGAATAAAAATTTAAAATACAGAAGTAAGACTTGTGCTGATTCTGTATCAACTAAATGTTTATGTAAAACTTATAAAATATCATCTTATGATAAAGGTATATTTTCACTGTTCTTTCCAAAAGACTAGATTTGAGGTAGTAAGCTGATATCAATGCTGACTGAGACTGTATTTATGTTGGTAGAATTACCAACAATATGTTAGGTATAAGGACACAAGTGCAACTAATGTGACATTTTATTGTGGCAACGTTTCGCTCTCCAGGAGATTTGTCAAGTCGAAATGAGAGCAAAATATTGCCACAATAAAATGTTACATTAGTTGCACTTGTGTCCTTTTACCTAACATGACTGAGATTCAATAGAATAAACTAATTTCTGAGTTTAGACTGAAACACACTCAAATACAATAATCATTATTATTTATCCAGAAAGAGCTCCAATTGGCAAGAGTCACAGTAGAAGAATCAAATATGTACTATACAGTAGGGCCCCACTTATACGGCAGACTAGGTTCCAGGCTACTGCCGGAAAGCAGAACGCCATTTTTTCCACTTATAAATGTATACAAATGCCAGATAACAAGTTTACACTAACATATATTAAGTCAGCAATAGAACTAGGCATTAAAAAACAATAAAAAGTAAAATACACACACTGTACACTCATTATTTACCTCAAAATATTTGTAGTCTTAATGTAGGGCAAAAGATGAGTAGTATTTACAGCAAGAAGTTAGGTGTGGTAGCCCTCCTGGCCACCCTTACCCACACATAAAATACTACAACAATGCTTAAAGCTCCATAGTGATAAAATGCATATACAGTACACTCACTACTTTTTTTTTTTTAACAAGTTGGCCGTCTCCCACCTTAAAATATTTGTAGTCTTAATGTAAGGTGAAAGGTGAAAAGTATTTATTTGTAGAAAGTTGTGAGGTAGGTAGGATAGTGTAGATAATCCTACCTGGCCACCCCACCCACTATGTAAACAAACAGACAAAGCATCTGGTTATGGTTCATAAACTTTCATACAAACACCTTACATTGTGTACAAGTTGTCTCCACAGTGGTACAGCAGAATAAATAAAGATCAACACTTCCATTCTCATGTAATTTTTAGAAGGAATGATGTTCTTACAAATTATTATTATTATTATTATTATTATTATTATTATTATTATTACAAATTATTATTATTATAGGTTATTATTATTACAAGTTATTACATGTATTATTATAATCATAATAAAAAAGACCTAAATCCACAAGGGCCATGAAGGCATATGAAAGGAATATTTATCTACAGTTATCCCCCAGTGTTTGACTAAAGAAAACGTAATTCTTCCGACACTCCTACAAAGTCGCTTTGTAAACAAATCTCATATTTATGTCAATTTTTATTCTGTGGGTGTATGTATAATGTTTATATGCTATGTAACATGTTACTTATATAATTTTGAAGAAAATATTATAGATGGATTAATGAAAATGTTTATATTAACGTAAAATAAGACATTTAATGTGCCCAAGAGAGATTATTATTACGTAGTATTACTCTGGCGTCGTGAATAGAATGACTCTTAGTGATTCTAGTGTGTACCTGCATGCCAGTACAGTGTGTAAGTATATTTAGGTACAGGTACACATAAGCATAATTATCGGAGTACATATAAAATACGCAATAACTTCAAAAGACTTGAAATTTTGGAAACTTTCCAGACATAATAGATGTGCTCACGGAGAATGTAAACAAACCGGGTGGAGCACACTGCATTTAAAAGACTGCTTGCTGTATAGCAAATTTTGGTCATAATTTGAAATCGCTGTATTAGTGGAACTCCATAAGGCGAAACACCGTAAAGCAGGACCCTACTGTATTTATTATATCAAATTTTAATGCTCAGAGTGACACTTCACAATCTCTTCTTTCATTGACTGAAATTCAGAAGAAACTTTTCCAAAATTTAACAAATACACCTTCAGATTTGTATCCAATATCTAGGATTGATACTTCAATTTCACAAGAATCACTTCAGGATAAAACAGATTCACAGATTCAGAGAAAATCATAAACATTTTCCTCCATATCAAGATGGACTCATCTTATACATAATTACTGATATGGATTAGAAGCAAAATAAAATTCACCTTAAAAGTATAACTGTTCATGAAGAAAAGTTCTTGACAGTTACAGATGAGAGAGAGAGAAAAAAAAAAAGCAAACTTTGAAACTGGAGTGGAGAAGTGCTTCTCAAATTTCATGATCAGATTTTCTATTCAATTCACAATAATTAGCAGAATCTTGTGTATACTGCTGTAGAACTGGAAAGTGTATGAATTCTCCAATGGACCTCATCTTTCCCTGAAATTTCAAGTTGAGTTCAGTGGAACCTCAAAAATTGAACATATCGCATATCGAACGTTTCGAAAATAGGACCATTTTTTCGGACAAACTGTGTCCCTATTATCGAACGTGCCCCTATTTTTGGACCGCCGGGTATGGGACCTGTCTGCCGCCCGCTCTGTCCGCGTCCCTGCACAGGCGCCGTGAGCAGTCTAGCTTTGTTTATGCTTGAGTGAACACTAACCTGCGCTCTCATTCACGCATTTTACGATTATTTCGTTGTGTTTAGTGCTTGTGGGACTGTGAAATAAGCTGCCATGGGCCAAAGAAACTTGCTAGTGGTACCCCTGTGGTAAAGAAAGTGAGAAACACCATAGATGTGAAGAAGGAAATAATACAGAAGTATGAGAGTGGTGTGAGACTTGTTGAGCTTGCCAGGAAGTATGGGAAAAACAAGTCGACCATCAGTTCTATCCTGTCAAAGAAAGAACAAATCAAGGAAGCTGATGTTGTAAAAGGTGTTAATATAGGGAATGGATGAGGTGCCTTCTTCAAAGATTAAGGAGATTTGTGCCAAGTGGAATGATGTCCAAATGTTTGTGCAGAAGTACCACCCTGAGCAAGCTGAAACAAGCCATCTTTGCAACAAGTTCAGTGACAGAACCATGTCCCATTTTAGGGAAATGTTAAAGAGGCGCCAGAAACAGAGGACTGTGGACAGTTATTTTGTGAGACAGGGGTCCAGTGACTCTCAAGCTGGTCCTAGTGGCATTAAAAGACAGAGAAGGGAAGTAACCCCAGAGAGGGCTTTACCTGAAGTCCTCATGGAGGGGGATTCTCCTTCCAAACACTAACCCCAACTCCCTCTCTCCTCCTCCCTATCTTCCAGATGCCATCACCAATCTTCAATAAAGGTAAGTAAAAATGTTATTTTATATGTATTACTATACATAATTAAAAACTATAGTATTTGTTGTATGTAAAACTGTAATTAATCTCTATAAAATGTATTTTTTGTGTGAATATTTTTGGGTTTCTGGAACGGATTAATTGTATTTCCATTATTTCTTAAGGGAAATATTGCTTCGAATTTCAGACTTTTCGAATTTAGAACTAGCTCCTGGAATGGATTAAGTTCGATTTTTGAGGTTCCACTGTATATTTATACTCATTAACAGCAGACATTGCTAACTTTCTTTTCTCAACAAGTCTCCAAAATGAGGTGCTAGCCACACGCAGTCCAATCTATGCGCTACAACACAGTTGATTAGGAACTTATAGTCCCTCTTGAAGACAGCCAGGGGTATGTTGGTAATTTCTTTAATAAATGAATTGTGTTGAAAAATCTTAGTCTCCTTACATTTATTCAGTTATCTCTTAGTGCACTCATTATATTTATTGGAGATATTTTGCAGAGGAAATGACTGTTTTGCCAATTCCTTTCACAGGGAGTGATTTTGGTGTGCTGACTGAGACCAGTCAGTCCAGAATTTTCCAAGTATAAATTATGAAGCATTCATTCCCTGTAATTCATATGCTTGACTGAATTTATATGGGCATTACAAACATTATGCTGCACTGTATTTGTCTACATGAAGGTACTGTATCTTGAAATAAAGATAAAAGCCTTGGTCACTGCAGTAGGTCCCCTACTTTTGACATTAATGTGCTTCTGAAAACTGTTAGCAACTCAGAGCTCATTTTCTCATAGAAACCCTTATTATAAATGGAGATACTGTACATTCTTGAACCATAATATTCAGTATCTAATTTCATTTATTTTACAACTTAGAATACTTACCCAATATTTTACATTCAATACTTTTCCTTTTCAATTACAAATAGTATCAAACAATGTTTAATTAATGTGCACAGAGAAATAATAACAGTGAGATCAAACTGAATGCATCATACAGAGTCCAGGAGAGGAGGGTGGAAAAAAGTCATTCTTGAAACTGAAAGAAATCCAATATACTTTTTCTCATATGCAAAATCCAATGCAAAAGCCACATCTAATATCGTGCCCTAGCTTAAAGGAAACATAACTTATACTGATGACAATAAAGAAATGAGTGAAACACTGAAGTCACAATGCAACTCTGAGTTAAAAGAGCCATTAATCGGTCTAAAGATTGACAATCCAAATAAATTTTTCGTGAACGAGACTCAAAATTCTGCCAGCATCTTTAAAATTTCTGACATAACCCTAACCCCCACTCAACTTTAAAGAAAGTACTGATAACATGCTCATGCACTCTGCTCCAGACCCAGATTTGTGGAACTCCACATTCATTCAGAGCTACATAAAATCACTATCACATGTCTTAAATATTCTATGGAAATGGAATCTGGGCACAGGAGTTATCCCACAGTCATTATATAATACAAATATAGCCCCATTCCATAAGGGTAGTAATAAAGCAATCGCAAAAACTCTAAAGAAGTGGAATGACCTCAATGAAAAAGTAGAAGCAAACTACATACATAGCTTTAAGAGCAGGTATGATAGGGCACGTGAGGTTGGCAGAAAGTGAATCTGTCAAGCAGCAAGCTGAGAGGCAGGGCCAGGAGCTAAGACTTGACCCCCTTAACCCACATATACTGTAGGTGAGTGCATATATGTGAGCACAGACATGCAACATTACTCAAATTTTGAAGTTTGAAAGAAACACAGTGATAAACATGTGGATTCACAAAAACTGCACAACCCAGGCAATATGGGTTAAATAGCAGGTTGCTTCTGCCTCTCACAAATGATGGACCAATGTAATATGGTCTTGAGTGCACTGGAAGATGAATAAAATGCAGATACAGTGCACACAGACTTTGCAAAAAGCCTTTGACAAGTGCAATCATGTGCATTACACACAAAATGCAAGCAACAGGAATAACTTGAAAAGTGGGCAGATGAATATTAAATTTTCTAAGAAATAAAACATTAAGACTAATAGTAAGTAAAGTCAAATTAGAGTAAATCACAGTGAAAAGTGCTCTTTTCCAAGGCACAATACTCAGCCCAACTTTTTCTTATTTTCAAATCTGACATGTAAAAAAAGACATCAATCATAACACCATTTCATCTTTTGCAGATGATACTGGAATTGGTGTGAGTGGCATCCATTGAGGACAAAATAAATCTTCAAGGTAATATAAACCAAGTCTACCAGTGGGCCACAGAAAACTATATGATGCTTAATGAGGATAAATTTCAATTACTGTGCTATGGAAAAATTTAGGAAATAAAAATGAGAACAGAGCATAAAACAAACTACAACCACTCAAAAGTGAAAGATTAATGTGAGGGACTTGAAAGTGATAATGTCAGACCTTACATTCAAGGATAACAAAATCAGTAGTGTTATCACATGTGTAAGAAAAATGACAGGTTCAATAGCTAGAGCCTCTGAAACAAGAGATGCCATGCCAGTGATGAGACCCTTTAAGTCACTTGTTCTCTACAGACTGGAATACTGCTGTATACTAACAGACCCTTGTAAGGCAAGTGTAATGGCAGAGGATCAGAAGGTTGTTTGAACTGTCATGTCATTGCACTTCTGGAAGGACAGGAATTAAGTGAATGGCAGTGAATTCATTTCCTCTTTTGTTGGGTCACCTCTACTTCGGTGGGAGATAGCTGGTGTATTAAAAGAATACAGATCTGGAGAATGTACAGAGAACCTTCACTGAGCATATAAATTTAGTCAAAGTTATTGGAAATACAGTGAACCCCCGGTTAACGATATTTTTTCACTCCAGAAGTATGTTCAGGTGCCAGTACTGACCGAATTTGTTCCCATAAGGAATATTGTGAAGTAGATTAGTCCATTTCAGACCCCCAAACATACACGTACAAATGCACTTACATAAATACACTTACATAATTGGTCGCATTCGGAGGTGATTGTTATGCGGGGGTCCACTGTACTTAAAGTTCTTCAATTTATACTCCTTGGAATGTAGTGAGAAAGATGCATCATTATATACACCTGGAAACTCTAGAGGTAATGATCTCAAATCTGTACACAGACAGCACTATGAGAGCAAGAATATCAGCAAATGGTGGAAAATGCCCCCAGCAAAAAGCAGGATTGCATGAGTATACTATACGATAACTCAAAAGTGTAAAGGGGCCAAGATGTTTCAAGACCCTCCTTTCATACATAAAGGGAATTACCAACAGACCACTTGTTGTCTTCATGTGTGATTCAATAAGCTCCTTATGTCAGTTCTTGATCAGCCATGCTGTGGTGCCTACTTTGGGCTGTGTACAGCTAGTACTAACAGCCTGGTTGATCAGACCATCAACCAGGATAACTCAGCTTGGGGGGTGACCCCCAAAACTGTCTACAGGTAACTTTCAGATTACAATACATTTTACACTACAGTATTCTCACTGAATATTGATACTATTCTGCTCATGAAGTAATGTTTTCAGTCATAAATAGTCCCAACTTTTGTAAGGGCTAGAGTGCATTTATAAGAACTTAACTGGTTCCACAGTACCCTGATTGTAAGTGCAGATGATAGTAAAAAGGATGATAACAAATTGGGGACCTTGTCTGCTTCATCTTTCTCGGTGAGAATTTATATAACATTGCTAAATAATTTTGTCACCTAAGAGTCTTGTCAATTCTTCTTTATCTTCTAAGGATAAATTCTATTCCTCTTGATACAAACTTCCCTAATCTATTTTTTTTTTTTTTGACAAACTGACTATATCTAAATTATTCATTATTCGCTTTCTCTCACCACTACTTGGGATCTTCTTACCATTCCTTCAACTTACTCTTCAATGGTAGCTTAAAAGTTGCTAAATAATTTTGTCACCTAACAGTCTTGTCAATTCTTCTTTATCTTCTAAGGATAAATTCTATTCCTCTTGATACAAACTTCCCTAAACTATTTTTTTTTTTTTTTGACAAACTGACTATATCTAAATTATTCATTATTCGCTTTCTCTCACCACTACTTGGGATCTTCTTACCATTCCTTCAACTTACTCTTCAATGGTAGCTTAAAAGTTGAGCCTTACAAGATACTGAAACATGTGGATGAGAAATAAGTAGAATCCTGGAAGTGATTAATCATTAACATTGCTGTACTGAAGTCATCACTGTCACCCATCTGATATGCTGCTGGCTGCTGGCTGGGTTGCACATATGGTTATCTTTATTTCTACTGTTTTCACTCTTCTTCTGCTCAACCGTAGCAACAGGAAGAGCCTTATAAATCTTCTTTGTCAGATTATGTATACTGATCCATTTCTTTTAATGTCTCCAGAATTTTATCCACTGCTTACAGATTGCTTGGTTTCCTCTTCCTTGGAGTAAATCTCTGCTCTCAGTGACCTCAACATCGTTTTTAATTTTATTTAGATATTTAGTAACCCGAAGGATAAATAAAGACAATTCTGCGGATCACCACCCTTGCAACCCAGTTCAAAACCAGGTCTTCTGATGGATGGCCTGATCAACCAGACTACTTATGTTAGCCCCACACACTCTAGTGTAGGTACCACAGCCTGGCTAACCAAGAACTAACTTATTCAGATTAGAAACTTCTCCAGTCTCCTTTTGAAGATAGTTAGGGTTCTGTTGGCAATTATCATGTTGAAACTTCTCGGTCAATTTGTATTTCTTGATTTATCTCTTAAGTGTACTTAGCACATCCCCCTGCTTTTCACCAAGGGTATTCACTGAGCGCCTTCATTTTGTAAAGAGCAGTTTTGATGTGTGTACAAATCTGGGACCAAGCCCTCCAGAATTTCTTGGGTGTAAATTATGACATATCTTTCTCACCTATGTTCAAGGGATGTCTAGTTTTCTTAATAATTTGGGTGCTTGATTGAATTTCTACAGGCAGTAAAGGCTCTTTGTACATTCTTCAATTCTGCATAGTGTGCAATCTAGAGTGCACATGTAACTTAAATAGTTATCATCATTGCCTTGACATGTTTTATCTTGAAGATTCTAGTTATTCAACCTCTCAATTTGCTTGTTGTCTGTGATAGCAATACTGTTGTATCATTAAATATAAGAGCTTCTCACATCATCACTCTTAGCTTCCTCATACTTTTCTTCTGCTCTACTGACCAGTTTAAGCTTGTGTTATACTTCATTTCAGTTTTAAATTACTTTTTCTTTAGTAAAGGACCTGAAATTTGTTTTCATTCAATATCATATTGCTTTCTGTGACTCACTGAAAGACCTGGTTAACATCAGTTTAAAGATTTGCTGTGTTCTCAAAGGATGCCACTCTCATACAAATTCTAGCATCTTTTGCAAAGGATGACAGGGTAGTATGAAATTATCTCTGTCTATGTCAAATATAAGCATGAGAAGAGCTCCATGCCTTAAGGAACAAAGCTTGTCACTGAGGCAGCCACTGATCTTACTCTGAGAATTATCATCTGCATCTGATTTCTTAGAAAACTAAAGATTCATCTGCCTACTTTCGAGTTATTTCTTTGTGGAGTTGGGCTACGTATATGATATTTAATGACTGGAGGATGACTCCTGCACCCAGACTCCATCTCCATATGACATTTAAAGCATGTCATGGTTTTTCTCAATATTTCGATGAACGTGGAATTCCTGCATCTGGGCCTTAGGAACAGTGTATGGGTATACTGTATTGTCAATAGATTCTTCAAAATCAAGTGGGATTAGGGTTATGTTGGATATTTTGGAGCTTGGCAGAGTTTTGGGTCACATTCACAACAAATTCTTTTTTAAAGCTGTACAAAATAAAAAACTAAATAATTATGAGGCTATCACTGCACAGTTGTTACTCAAAATTATTAACTCAAAGAGTGAGGTTGAAGCTTGCTGATGCTTACTGTCTGAAGGACAATATTTTCTCTTCACAGATGAGGATTGGTCACTTGTATATTAAGGTTGCATGGAAAGAAACACCTGTTAACCAGGACAAACCAGCATCTTGGATATAACATAAGACACTTTTCCTTACATTCAAATCTTTAGATAGTGAATACCTTTCTATATGCAGATAATTCTTTCAAACATTTTAATCACTTGATTAAATTTTTTGAATTAGCCTATTTATATTAATAAATTTTTAAGAATACCATTATTAATTTTCATTCTATCCACTTCACTGGAGAATGAAATTACTACACCAGTGACAAAATTTCACTGATGAAAATAGCATCATCATCCTTTATGTATAACTGTCATTATTATTACTAAGAACATTCTACCTTTATGTATAACTATCATTACTTTTACTATGAATATTTTACTTCCCATAAAACATTTTACTTCATATACATTTTTATGCAATTTTTGTACTTTAAAACCACATAATGAATTTGATATTACATAATTCTCTTTGAAAGAAGCTTTTTAAGACAGAAGTAGGCTGGCCAAATTGGCCCAGAGAGGAAAAAAAGAAGGGAGGCATTGGGTCTAACTGAGAAGTGGAATAGGTGTAAGGTTGGTGAGGTATGCAAGGACTGTTCCATGCCATGGAAAGGGAGGTATGCCAGTGTCCCACAACCAAACTACAATACAGCAAACCAAACCAATGTTAACTAACTACTGCAGGAAAATCATTGATTTAAAAAGAAAGATGTTTATTTTAATTTATAAAAGTATACATAAGCTGCAATCAAAATCTCAAAAGTAATAATTAATGAAGGGAGTGTATGCATGAGTAAGTGTATAACTATACAAAAATACTACTACAATGGTACCTGCACTGTTAGAAATTTTAATAATAACCGTGAATCCCAAAAGTACAAGAAGAGCAAACTTCTTTATTTCCATAAAATCTACCAATGCAGAAACCTTTATTTTGCATCCCCAAGATGCCTGAGTATAGGGCGAGAAGCATAAACAGTATCTTACCTGCCATCTGCCCTGGTGCTGACATAGTTCGTTGAATACGATACTGTTGTTGTTGCTGCTGCTGTTGCTGTTGCTGATAAATTAAAGGTGACTGTCCTTGCTGCGGAGAGGAGGGAGGGTAGGGGTGTGAGTCTCCTTGCCCAGTAGCCCCAGGTGTGTGAGGACCTATGCCTTGATAAGGTGACTGACGGGCACTAGGGCTCGGCACAGAACGCATGGAGGGTAACTGGTTCCGCCCGCCACCCTGAAACTGTCGTCCCCCATCGTTTCTTATAAAGGACTGAAACCAATATAATCCTTTAGGATTACCATACTTAATTTACAATATGAATGCATAAATATAATTATTCACTAAACTTAAAAAAAAAATTGTTTTTACTAAATAATTTACTGTGCACAAAATAATTATTCACCTCTTTTTTCATATTATTCAATAGCACTAACTTGAGAAACAAACTCACAGAAAGTTGCGCATTCAGCATTGGGTTCTGGGTCATTAGGGATGGCCGCTGTTGCGGACTAGGAGACGACCACACCGGACTTTGCTGACCAGGGGGTACTTGTACCACAGGTGTTCCTGGAGTGCCAGGGCCTGTGGGGGACATTTGAGGAAGGGGTTGCCCTCCTGGTTGATAGCTTGGCGGAACTGGTGACCCCTGGGATAATCTTGGGGATAGTTGAGAGCCTTGTGCTCCCTGGTATCCACCCATCTGCCCACTGTTTATGTCATCAAGATGATATAAAAATATATTAATGACACTGAATCACTGCACAGAGCTCAAACCTATGGCAAGCCAGTCCTAAAACCAGCAGGCCAATGTGCTATCCACTGATTACAGTTTTATTAATATCAAATTGTAAGTACAGTGATACCCCAAGTTTCAGCCATAATTTGTTCCAGAAGGCTGTTCGAGTGCCATTACCAAATGAATTTGTTCCCATAAGGAATAATGTAAATTAGATTAGTCCGTTTCAGACCTCCAAAAATACACTTAAAACAGCACTTACAATAATACACTTACATGATTGTTCATGTTGGGAGCTGTATGAAACTTGGGGTACCACTGTATATCCAAAGCCTTAGAGTAATGGTTCAATAACAGGTCAAGTAGAACCCTTAGGAAAGAAGGCATCAAAATATATAGATACACACAAACCCTCCTGTTGAAGGGAAACACACCCAATTATTGCCACTATTAAACTTAGAACATAGGAACAGCATCAAGCACAAGTGACTGCAGATTAACCCTTTGACTGCCGCAACTCCCAATCCTGAGGTGTCTCCTGGTGTCGCAAAATTTAAAAAAAAAAAAAATTATTTTTTCTTATGAAATGATAGAGAATCTTTTCCTGATTGTAATGACACCAAAAAAACGAAATTTGATGGAAAACTGATGGAATTATGCTCTCGCAAAGTTAGCGACCTCGGCGCTGTTTACAAATCGGTGATTTCGCCCACTTGGAGCCCTATTTTCGGCTAATTTCATTGTTCCAGTCGCCCAAACTCATAGCTATTTCTTCAGAACTCCATTTTTTCTATCGATTGAGTACAAGAAACTGCCCATTTACCGATTTCAACTACCTAATAATGTGGTCAGAAATTTGCAATTTGGCCAATTTCACGAAAACTAAAAAATATGACAATTTCAAAATAAGGTCCAGAATGAACAATGCAGACATTCCTGGCTCTAAAATAACATTTTCTTTGTTCATCAGTCATGTCTCCAGGCCCCTCTGATATTACCCTTGCTTTCTATTTTGAATTTTTATTCAAACAAAAAATAGAAGACTTACTATTATGCAGACTACTGCAATACTGTAATAATTGTATAAATAAAATCAACCCATTCATGACTGCATGGCTAGTTGGACAATGGCATCATTTGTTTACTTTTGAACATTGGCAAAAATCAAACATTTCCCCTACTTTAAGCTCCATTTCTAGGTTCTTTTTATAGTAAAATCAATCAAAATCACCTTTATTTCTATAATATGTTTTCCATTCTATCAAATGAGACCAAGAAAACGAGAATACAACCATAAATACTATACGAAAATAGACCACAAAGTCGGCATTATGCACTGCGTGCTCCAGGATTTTTTTTATATGGTGCACACTGACCACACAGACCCATTCTCTCACATGTGGGCCTACCAGCTTTCTCCTGCTTGATTTGAAGCCGCTAGAATTTATGAGTATATATACGTCAAACACGGTACCTCGTAAGACGTATATATACGGCCGCTACAGTCAAAGGGTTAAACTTGAAACACAAACTTAATGACTTGACAGTCCTTCACAAAAAAATTGCAGTCCTAATGAAGTAGACAACATCAGTCACCTTAATTCAAAATTATCAATGGCTACCACAAAATATATTTAATATGTTGATGTATAATACATAACAGCAATAATCTCATATGCATTTACAAAAATCAAAATGCACAGGTACCACACACGTAGGAGAATGAAATTTACGACAACGTTTCAGACTGAAACATCATAAGTTTCATTCTCCTATATGCAGGTCATTTGTCCATTATTCCAAAATAATCACATCAAGATATTTTCATCCTCTTTAACTAGAGAAACTTTAATAAGGAAAGAGTAATAAAAGTGATCAAGTATATTTCTACAGTATTCCCTATTCTTGATGCATTAGACATGTAATTCATGGAGTGTATACTGACAGAATGATTACAGAGACTCCCCTACACATGAACATTCACGTTGTGAACTTTCATTAATACAAACAATTTGCCCTTAAGACAAAAATTTGGGTGTAAGATTGAGTTCATAGTCCACCGTGAGGTGGTGGTACTGTAGTGCAGGAAGCACTGCGATGTAAATAATACATAATAGGTTACTCTAGTGGCATTGTTCATATGTGTGCTTGTGCTCTCTTCACAAATTTAGTGAGCATAATAAAGAATGTAGCTCAAGGTGAAAAGATGGTGAACATCACCCATTCATACATGAATCGTTCCACCATTAGCACAATTTTCAAGAACAAGGACAAGATTATGGAACACATGAAATTTCAGTGCCAATGCAGTCTACAGTAATCAGAGCAGACGTGGAAAAGTGACGGAAGATTTTGAAGAACTGTTAAGCATTTGGCTCAAAAATCAGCAACAGTGTCAGGTGTTGCTAAGCCTAATGCTGATCCTCGTGGAGCTGGAAACCCAGAGAAAGGAGGAAGAAAAATAAGAGGAAGTGTAAGTGATTCCAAAACCAAAGCGCTTCCAGATAAAAATGATGGCAGAAGGGTTTTGTTTGTTTGAAGAATCTCTGTCATTGTTTGAATCACAGGACCTGAATGTGGAATAGTACACCAAGGTTACAGCAGCTGTCCATCATACAATTCCCTGCTACCATCTCATCTATGAAGAGAAGAAGGAGGCCACCACCCAGACATCCCTAGACTGCTTCTTCAAGAGGGTGGACAAAGTCTCATCAGGAGCCTGAATCAGTGCCATCGATTTCAGATGCTATGACATTCAAGCCAACACCTTCTCACTGTCTGTTTTATTAAATTTATATTATTTGCAAACTTTATTATAAACATTATAAACTTTATTTCATTTAAAATATGTTTTGTTTACTAGTATACAGTAAGTATTTTTCCTGTGTCCACGTATATGTTTAAACTGTACACTTCTAGGTTACTCAGTGTTCATACACACATATACTACACTACTGTACAATATTGTATATGTACACATGTTGGACTTACGAACAAATGAACCTATGAATGACCGCTCAGAACTGAACCTGTTCATAAGTAGGGTAGTACAGTGGAACCTCGGTTTTCATATGCCCTAATCTGTATGTAAAATTATAGTTATTCTCTATAAAATATATTTTTTGTTAATATTTCCCATTAAAAAATGATGTAAATCCAATTAACCTATTTCAGACACCCAAAAATATATATAAAAAAAAAAACACATTTTATAATGAATAACTATAGTTTTATATAGAGACTAGGGCATATGAAAACAGAGGTTCCACTGTACAGTGGTACCTTGACTTACGAGTGCCCCAACTTATGAGTTTTCCAAGTTACGAGCTGTCGCTCAGTCAATTTTTTGCTTTGAGTTGCAAGCCAAAATCCAAGTTACGAGCGAGCTTCAGATACACTGCCACTAACTGGTGGCGTATCTGAAGTCAAATCAAACTCTGTACCCAGAGGAATGTCAGGTACTTCATCCCATCCCACATGCTCTTCCATGACATTACTGGAAGGATAATACTCCCACACTAATCCCAGATTGTAGTGAGGCACCTCGTACCTTGAGTTTAATCCGTTCTGTGACTTGCTCGCATCTGGATTTGCTCATTTGCAGAGTCAGTTTTCCTCATTTAAATTAATTGAAATGCAATTAATCTGTTCCATTGGAATTCTGCACTTCAATAATTTCCCTGATATCAACTCTACAGCCCAGGGAGGTACTACCGTCCTGCCAAGTGAGTGTAAAACGAAAGCCTGTAATTGTTTTACATGATGGTAGGATTGCTAGTACCCTTTTTTTCTGTCTCATAAACATGCAAGATTTCAGGTACATCTTGCTACTTCTACTTACACTTAGGTCACACTACACATACATGTACAAGCATATATACACACACACACACCCCTCTGGGTTTTCTTATATTTTCTTTCTAGTTACTGTTCTTGTTTCTTTCCTCTTACCTCCATGGGGAAGTGGAACAGAATTCTTCCTCTGTAAGCCATGCGTGTTGTAAGAGGCAACTAAATGCCGAGAGCAAGGGGCTATTAATCCCTTCTCCTGTACAAATTATTAAATTTAAAAAGAAAAATTTTCATTTTTCTTTTGGGGCCACCCTGCCTTGGTGGGATACGGCCAGTTTGTTGAAAAAAAAAAAAGGTGTGGTTGACAGACAGGAAACAGAGTTTGCATAAATGGGAAGAAACCAGAGTGGGGATGTGTCACAAGCAGTGTTCCACAGAGGTCAGTGATGGGTCCTTTGTTCTTCATAACATACATAAACGACATTAATGAGGGAATAAATAGCGAAATAAGCAAGTTTGCTAATGACACCAAAATAGGCCTTGGTATTAATTCTGACAAGAACACTAAAGCACTACAGGAAGATCTGAACAGACTGATGCAGTGGTTGGAGAAATGGCAGATACACTTTAATACAGGTCAGCCATCACTAATCCAGCAATCATTTATCTGGTTTCATCAGTAATCCTGCACTAATTTCGGCTAGCATAATTTCAAATTTCATCATTATACTGACTCAGAAATTGTGCAGATCGTTGTAAATCCACAGCAGCAAATCAGTGGAGGAGAAAGCAGTGATGAAAATGAGGAAGATGTAGCAGAGTCTCTATTGATAGATTAATTAAGTGTATTCTAACCTAACCACTCTGTAATCCAGCAAACTCACTAATCTGGCACACTTCAGGTCCCAATGATGCTGTATTAGTGATGGCTGACCTGTATAGACAAATGCAAAAGTCTAAGCCTTGGAAAAGAAAACAACCATGCCAATTATAAACTAAATAGTTTTTTTTATTAACACATTGGCCATTTCCCACCAAGGAAAGGTGGCCTGAAAAAGAAAAACTTTCGCCATCATTCACTCCATCACTTTGAATGCAAAAAGGATTCAGAGGTTTTGGTTAGCAGCAATCTTAGTAAAGCCAAGACAACAGTGTGTAAGGCCTCATTTACAGATTATACTGCACAATTCTAATTCTGCTCACCATATTACAGAATGGGCACAAATGCACTAGAAAACATAAGAGAAGGATGACAAAATCGTATCAGAAATCTTTAATACGAGGATAGACTGAGGACACTGAATCTGCACTCTACAAAGGTGTAGAACTAGGGGAGACATGACTGAGGGTGTGTAAAGGTAGAAAGTTGAAAGTGAATACAGATAAGAGTAAGGTGATAAGGGTATCAAATGATTTAGATAAAGAAAAATTGGATATCACATTGGAGGGAGGGAGTATGAAAGAAGTGAATGTTTTCACATATCTGGGAGATTACTTGTCAGCATGAAGGATGAGGTTAACAATGGAACTGATGAAGGAAAAAAGGTGAGTGGTGCACTGAGGTATCTGTGGAGACAAAAAACATTATCCATGGAGACAGAGAAGGGAATGTACGAGAGTACAGTGGTACCAACACTCTAATATGGGTGTGAAGCATGGGCTCTAAATGCTGCAGCAAAGAGACTGGAGGCAGTGGAGAGTTGTGTCTAAGGGCAATGTGTTGTGTAAATATTACGCAGAGAATTCATAGTGTGGAAATTAGCAGGAGGTGAGGAGTTACTGAAAGTATTAGTCAGAGGACTGAAGAGGGGTTGTCGAGGTAGTTTGGTCATATAGAGAGAACTGAACAAAGTAGAATGACTTGGAGAGCATATAAATCTGTAGGGAAAGGAAGGCGGGGTAGAGGTTGGCCCCGAAAAGGTTGGAGGGGAGGCGGTAAAGGAGGTTTTGTGGGCAAGGGGCTTGGACTTCCAGCAAGCATGTGTGAACATATTAGATAGGAGTGAATGGAGACGAATGGTTTTTGAGACCTGACAGGCTGCTGGAATGTGAGCAGGGTAATATTTTGTGAAGGGATTCAAGGAAACCAGTTAACTTGGACTTGAGTCCTGGAAATGGGAAATACAATGCCTACACTTTAAAGGGGGGGTTTGGGATATTGGCAGTTTGGAGGGACATCTAAACTGTCGTATCTGAGCGCCTCTGCAAAGACAGTGATTATGTATGAGTGATGGTGAAAATGTTGAATGATGATGAAAGTTTTTTCTTTCTTTTTGGGTATGTTTTATATCTGGGTCACCCTGCCTTGGTGGGAAACAGCTGATGCATTAAAAAAAAAAAAGCTGGTTGAGGAGTACAAGCAGAAAATAGGAATAAATACAGGGGATGTAAATAACGTGTTCAAAATACAGGCAGGCCCTGTTTATAGTGTTTCACTAATGCAACGGTTTTGAATCCTACTTATTCTTTATTTGTTCAAATTTCCTACAATAAATATATATTCAGCACTCAATATAAGATAAGGATGAAAATATTTTAAGGTAAGTAATGTGTCCCCGCCTTGGTGGGATACGGCCGGTGTGTTGAAAGAAGAAGAAGAAAGTAAAGTGTGTATTGTACATGCATTTTTTTTAGATCTAGCTCTACTGCTCACTTAATATATGATAATGTAAACATGCTATCAGGCTTTTATATGTATTTGAAAGTGAAAAAGTCTGTTTCACTTTAAAGCAATTTTCGTTTTACAGCAGTAGCCTGGAACTTAACCTGCTGTGTAAGTGGAGCCTGCCTATATCTAACCAAGACAGGATTTGTAGCAATGGGTTCAAGTTTGAAAAATTTAGATTTAGAAAAGATGTAGGAAAGTACAGTGGACCCTCGGTTATTGGCCGTTCCGGATATCAGCCAACTCGGTTATCGGCCTTTTTTTGGCCGAAATTTTATTCCGGTTATTGGCTGTTATTTCGCTTATCGGCCGTATTGGATGCAGCCACCCGCCAGCTGCTTGCACATTTGTAAGTCAGTCTGGCTGTGTGTTTTGTGGTTACTGATTGAGTGCAACTGCAAAATAAGCAATCATGGCCCCATGAAGTTCCTAGTAAAGTTCCTTTGGTAAAGAGAGTGAGAAACAATGGAATTTAAGAAAGAAGTTGTTGAAAAGTATGAGAGTGGTGTTCAAGTGCTAGAATTTGCCAGGATGTATGGGAAATCCAAATCAACAGTCACTTCCATCCTGGCAAAGAAAGTAGAAATCAAGGAAGCTAATGTTGCAAAAGGGAATTTAGCAGAGAGGCAAGGAGTGTAGCAGGCAGGCAGGGAGTGTATCAGGGATGCAAGACCTCAATGGAAATAAGTCACTCTGACTTTTTTTGGATTATCCTAGGTTCTTTACACATATGCTATAGCAGGGAGGCAGGGAGTGAAACATGGAGGGAGTGTAGCAGGAAGGCAGGGAGTGTACCAGGCAGGCAGGCAGTGTACCGGGCAGGCAGGCAGTATAGCATGGAGGGAGGGAGTGTAGCAGGGAGGCAGGGAGTGTAGCAGGTATGCAGGGAGTATGGCATGGAGGGAGGGAGTGTAACAGGGAGGCAGGGAGTGTAGTAAGGAAACAGGGAGTGTCTAAGGGAGGCAGGGAGTGTAGCAGGCAGGCAGGGAGAGTAGCATGGAGGGAGTGTAGCAGGGAAACAGGAAATGTAGCAGGCAGGCAGGGAGTGTAGCATGGAGGGAGGGAGTGTAGCAGGGAGGCAGGGAGTGTAGCAGGCAGAGAGGGCTTTGATACCTGAAGTCCTTATGGAGGGGGATTCCCCTTCCAAACAATAATCAGGAATTCCTCTCTCTCTTCCTCCCTGTCTTTCATAAGCCAACAAGAGTCTTCAATAAAGGTATGTAATAGTGATTTAAATGTTCATTTATTTATTTTATTTAGTCTCACTGTTTTGTGTATGTAAAACTATAATTAATCTTTAAAAAATGTATTTTTTGTTAATATTTTTGGGTGACTGGAACGGATTAATTGTATTTACGTTAATTCTTATGGGAAATATTATTTCGGTTTTAGGCTGACCTTCTGGAACGGATTACAGCCGATAACCGAGGGTCCACTGTACTGGCTTAGTAATAGTGTTGTGGATGAGTACAACAAACTCCTGAGTAGTGTCATTCAAGCTAAAACCATGTGTAGCTTTAAAAATAGGTTAGACAAGTACATGAGTAGGCATGGGTAGGTGGGAGTTGGACCTGCTTAGCATGGGGACCTGCTTAGCATGGGGCAGTAAGCCTGCAGCAGTGCTCCTCCTTATGTTCTTAACCCTTAAACGGTCCAAACAGATCGACGTTCAAATCCGAAGTGCTCCAAAAGTAGATCTACTTTTTTTTTACATATTTTCAAATATAACACAAAAAAAACGTAGATAAAAGTTTTTTACATATTTTTAAATGTAAAACAAGAAAGAAGATCAACATTTTTTTTACATATTTTCAAATGTTGAAAAAACGTATATATACGTTTGGACCATTTAAGGGTTAAAACAGTTAACAGGAGTACTGTCCACATGATGGATATGGGATGCACAATAAACTGGCTACTAATGTCCATAATATATGGAATGCACAATAAACTGGCCACTACCCTCTACAGGATAGATGCTGGGTGCACAATAAACAAGCCACCTCAATGGCAAAACCTAAAAACAAAAAATATCTAATCTCAGCTGTCTCGAACACACCGCTTTTAAATATGGGCTTCTTCATAAATGATAATTTCTTTTTTTATTATCAACACATCAGCCATTTCCCACCAAGGTAGGGTGGCCAAAAAAACAAAAACTCTCAGCATCATTCACTTCATCACTGTCTTGCCAGAGGCATGCTTACAATACAGTTATAAAACTGCAACATTAACACCTCTCCTTCAGAGTGCCAGCACTGTACTTCCCATCTCCAGGAATCATGTCCAGCCTGCTGGTTTCCCTGAATCCCTTCATAAATGTTATGGTGCTTACACTCCAACAGCATGTCAAGTCCTAAAAACCATTTGTCTCCATTTGCTCCTATCCAACACACACACACACGCTTGCTGGAAGTCCAAGCCCCTCGCACACAAAACTTCCTTTACCCCCTCCCTCCAACCTTTCCTAGGCTGACCCCTACCCCGCATTCCCTCCACCACAGATTTATACACTCTCGAAGTCATTCTATTTCGTTCCATCCTCTCTACATGCCCAAACCATTTCAATAACCCCTCCTCAGCCCTCTGGATAATAGTTTTGGTAATCCCACACCTCCTCCTAATCTCCAAACTATGGATTCTCTGCATTATATTCACACCACACATTGCCCTCAGACATAACATCTCCACTGCCTCCAGCCTTCTCCTTGTTGCAACTTTCACCACCCATGCCTCACACCCATATAAGAGCATTGGTATAGCTATACTCTCATACATTCCCCTCTTTGCTTTCATCGATAAAGTTCTGTGTCTCCACAAACTCCTCAGTGCACCACCAACCTCTGCAACTTCTCTTCACAATCTCCCAAAAGCAGTGTCATCAGCAAAGAGCAACTGTGACAACTCCCACTTTGTGTTAGATTCTTTATCTTTTAACCCCACACCTCTTGCCAACACCGGAGTATTCACTTCTCTTACAACTCCATCTGTATATATATTGAACAACCATGGTGACATCACACATCCCTGTCTAAGGCCTACTTTTACTAGAAAATAATCTCCCTCTTGCCTACTTACTCTAACCTGAGCTTCACTATCCTCATAGAGACCCTTCACTACTTGCAATAACCTACCTCCTATTCCATATATTTGCAACATCTGCCACATTGCCCCCTATCCATCCTATTGTATGCCTTTTCCAAATCCATAAATGCCACAAAAACCTCTTTCTTCTTTCTCTGAACGTACCAGCCGTATCCCACTGAGGTGGGGTGACCCAAAAGGAAAAACGAAAGTTTCTCCTTTTAAATTTAGTAATATATATAGGAGAAGGGGTTACTAGCCCCTTGCTCCCGGCATTTTAGTCGCCTCTCATGACATGCATGGCTTATGGAGGAAGAATTCTGTTCCACTTCCCCATGGACATAAGAGGAAATAAACAAGAACAAGAACTAGAAAGAAAATAGAAGAAAACCCAGAGGGATATGTATATATGTGCTTGTACATGTATGTGTAGTGTGACCTAAGTGTAAGTAGAAGTAGCAAGATGTACCTGAAATCTGGCATGTTTATGAGACAGAAAAAAGGACACCAGCAATCCTACAATCATGTAAAACAATTACAGGCTTTTGTTTTACACTCACTTGGCAGGACGGTAGTACCTCCCTGGGCGGCTGCTGTCTACCAACCTACTACCTCTTTACCCTCATCTAAATACTGTTCACCTATATGTTTCACTGTAAATACTTGGTCTACACACCCCCTACCCTTCCTAAAGCTTCCTTATTCATCTGTTATCCTGCTCTCCATCTTACTCATAATTCTTTCAATAATAACTCTACCATACACTTTACCAGGTATATTCAACAGACTTATTCTCCTATAATTTTTACACTCTCTTTTGTCCCCTTTGCCTTTATACAAAAGAACTATGCATGCTCTCTGCCAATCCCTTGGTACTTTACCTTCTTCCACACATTTATTAAATAAAACACTAACCACTCCAAAACTATATCCCCACCTGCTTTCAACATTTCCATCTTCATCCCATCAATCCCAGCTGCTTTACCCCCTTTCATTCTACCCACAGCCCCAGACACTTTCCCCACACTCACAACTGGCTCTTCCTCACTCCTACAAGATGTTATTCCTCCTTGCCCTATACACAAAATCACAGCTTCCCTGTCTTCATCAACATTTAACAATTCCTCAAAATATTCCCTCCATCTTCCCGATACCTCTAACTCTCCATTGAATAACTCTCCTCTCTTATTTTTAGCTAACAAATCCATTCATTCCCTAGACTTTCTCAACTTATTAATCTCACTCCAAAACTTTTTATTTTCAACAAAATTTGTTGATAACATCTCACCCACTCTCTCATTTGCTCTCTTTTTACATTGCTTCACCACTCTGTTAACCTCTCTTTTTCTTCTTCTTTGTAAAAACCTCTCGTATACTAACTTTTTCTCTCTTACTACTCTCTTTACATTATCATTTCACCAATCGCTCTTCTTCCCTCCCGCACCCACTTTCCTGAAACCACAAACTTCTGCTGAACACTCTAACACTTACCCATACATCTTCTATCCCATTGCCCATACTCACACTATCACATTCATCCTCCAACAGTTGTTTATATCTTACCCTAACTGCCTCCTCCTCCTCCTCCTCCTCCTTTAGTTTATAAACCTTCACCTTTCTCTTACTTGATGTTTCCATTTTCCTTGTATCCCATCTACCTTTTGCTCTCACTGTAGCTACAACTAAAAATTGATCTGATATATCCATGGCCCCTCTATAAATATGAACATCCTGAAATCTACCAACAGTCTTTTATCTATTAATACATAGTCCAACAAACTACTGTCATTACATCCTATATTATATCTTGTATACTTATTTATCTTTTTTTCCTTAAAATATGTGTTACCTATAACCAAACCCCTTTCTATACAAAGTTCAATCAAATGCTCCCCATTATCATTTACACCTGACACCCCAAACTTACCTACCACACCCTCTCTAAATGCTTCTCCTACTTTAGCATTTAGGTCCCCTACCACAATTACTCTCTCACTTGGCTCAAAAGTTCCTACACACTCGCGCTTAACATCTCCCAAAATCTCTCTCTTTCCTCTACACTCCTCTCTTCTCCAGGTGCATGCACACTTATTATTACCCACTTTTCACATCTGACCCTTATTTTAATCCACATAATCCTTGAATTTATACATTTATATTCCCATTTCTCTCTCCATAACTGATCCTTCAACATTATTGCTACCCCTTCCTTAGCTCTAACTCTCCCAGATACTCCTGACTTAATACCATTTATTTCTCCCCACTAAAACTCCCCTACCCCATTCAACTTTGTTTCGCTTAGGGCTAGGACATCCAACTTCTTTTCATTCATAACATTAGCAATCATTTCTTTCTTATCATCTGCACTACATCTCTGCACATTCAAACATCTCAATTTTATAAAGTTTTTCTTTTTCTTGTTTTCAGTAGTTATACAGGAGAAGGGGTTACTAGCCCAGTGCTCCCAGCATTTAGTCGCCTCCTACAACACGCATAGCTTATGGAGGAAGAATTCTGTTCCACTTCCCCATGTAGATAAGCAGAAATAAACATGAACAAGAACTAGGAGGAAAATAAAAGAAAACCCAGAGGGGTTAGTATATACAGTAGGGCCCCACTTATACGGCAGGTTAGGTTCCAGGCTACCGCCGTAAAGTGGAACACTTTTTTTTGCACTTATAAATACATATAAATACAGTGGACCCTGGACCAACAATGGCATCGTATAACGTTAAATCCAACTAGCAATACATTTTAACGCAAAAATTTTGCCTCGACTAGCTCAGCGCTAAAAAACTCGACCAACGCGATTCGTTCCATTCAAGACGTGTCCATATGTGGCCTGCCACCGCGGTAGCATCCAAACATACAATCGGAACATTTCATATTATCACAGCGTTTTTAGTGATTGCACCTGCAAAATAAATCTCCATGGGCCCCAAGAAAGCTTCTAGTGCCATCCCTGTGATAAAAAGGGTGAGAATTAGTATGGAAATTAAGAAAGATTTTGAAGGGTTTAGGGCTTACCCTGAGATGCCTATGCCAGTTGTGGAATCCATTGTGCCTACTTCAAAGATTCAGGAAATGTGTACAAAGTGGGTTGAACTGCAAACCTTTATGGATGAAAAATCACCCTAACACAGCTATTGCAAGCCGTGCTGGTACCAGACTATTACAATGACAATGTTGTGGCCCATTTTAGACAAATCGTAAAGGAACGGGAGGTACAGAGCTCTATGAACAGATATGTTGTGCGACAGAGGTCCAGTGACTCTCAAGCTGGTCCTAGTGGCATTAAAAGAAGAAGGGAAGTAACCCCAGAAAAGGACTTGACACCTCAAGTTCTAATGGAAGGGGATTCCCCTTCTAAACACTAACACCATCCACACTCTCCCCTCCTCCCATCCCATCAATCATCACCAGATCTTCAATAAAGGTAAGTGTCGTGTAATTGTACATGTCTTCAGTTTGTGTGTATTAAAATTAATATTTCATGTGGTAAAAAATTTTTTTTTCAATACTCTGGGGTGTCAGGAACAGATTAATTTGATTTCCATTATTTCTTATGGGGAAAATTAACTCGACTAACGATAATTTTGACTAACGATGAGCTCTCAGGAACGGATTAATATCACTGGTCGAGGGTCCACTGTACTAGATAACATGTTTACACTAACATATACAGTGGACCCTTGGGTAACGATTTTAATCTGTTCTAGAGAGCTTGTCCTTAACCGATTTTATTGTTAGCCAAATTAATTTTCCCCATGAGAAATAATGGAAATCCAATTAATCCGTTCCAAACACCCAAAAGCATTAAAAAAAATTATTTTTTTTACATGAAATATATATTTTCCTGCATAGAAAACAATGAGACATGCAGCATAAATACATAAGTAAATACTAAAATGACACTTACCTTTATTGAAAAGTACTGATGAGTAATGAGACAGTTTTTCTTGAACACTCTGGGATTTTCAGAGTGATACATGAGTTAAGACTTCACTTTGCAATCCCCACTAGCATTACAACAAAACATGAGAGATAGCCTGTCTTTCATAGGCTTGTGTCCTGCGAGTGCCTTTTCCTCCTGAGTAACGTAGGTGTGGGGAAACTTCGTGAGGCAGTGGGAAGAATGAAAGGGGGTAAGGCAGGTGGGATTGATGGAATAAAGATAGAAATGTTGAAAGCAGGTGGGGATACAGTTTTGGAGTGGTTGGTGCTATTATTTATAAAAGTATGGAAGAAGGTAAAGTACCAAGGGATTGGGAGAGAGCATGCATAGTTCCTTTGTATAAAGGCAAAGGGGACAAAAGAGAGTGCAAAAATTATAGGGGAATAAGTCTGTTGAGTATACCTGGTAAAGTGTATGGTAGAGTTGTTATTGAAAGAATTAAGAGTAAGACAGACAGTAGGATAGCAGATGAACAAGGAGGCTTCAGGAAAGGTAGGGGTGTATAGACCAAGTGTTTACAGTGAAACATATAGGTGAACAGTATTTAGATAAGGCTAAAGAGGTTTTTGTGGCATTTATGGATCTGGAAAAGGCATATGACAGGGTGGATAGGAGGGCAATATGGCAGATGCTGCAGGTGTATGGTATAGGTGGTAGGCTACTGAAAGCAGTGAAGAGTTTTTATGAGGATAGTGAGGCTCAGGGTTGAGTATGTAAGAGAGAGGGAGATTATTTCCCAGTAAAAGCAGGCCTTAGACAATGATGTGTGATGTCACCTTGGCTGTTCAATATATTTATAGATGGGGTTGTAAGAGAAGTGAATGTGAGGGTCTTGGCAAGAGGTGTGGAGTTAAAAGATAGAGAATCAAGCGCAAAGCGGGAGTTGTCACAGTTGCTCTTTTCTGATGACACTGTGCTTTTGGGAGATTCTGAAGAGAAATTGCAGAGGTTGGTAGATGAATTTGGTAGGGTATGTAGAAGAAAATTAAAAGTGAATATAGGAAAGAATAAGGTGATGAAGATAACAAAAAGATTAGGTGATGAAAGATTGGATATCAGATTGGAGGGAGAGAGTATGGAGGAGGTGAATACATTCAGGTATTGAGGAGTGGACTTGTCAGGAAAATGGGTCTATGAAGGATGAAGTGAATCATAGAATTAATGAGGGAAAAAGGGTGAGTGGTGCACTTAGGAGTCTGTGGAGACAAAGAACTTTGTCCATAGAAGCAAAGAGGGAAATGTATGAGAGTATAGTTATACCAACACTCCTATATGGGTGTGAAGCATGGGTGATGAATGTTGCAGCGAGGAGAAGGCTGGAGACAGTGGAGATGTCATGTCTGAGGGCAGTGTGGTGTGAATATAATGCAGAGAATTCGTAGTTTGGAAATTAGGAAAAGGTGCAAGATTACCAAAACTATTATCCAGAGGGCTGAGGAGGGGTTGTTGAGGTGGTTTGGATATGTAGAGAGAATGGAACAAACCAGAATGACTTTGAGAGTGTATAAATCTGCAGTGGAGGGAAGGCGGGGTAGGGGTCAGCCTAGGAAAGGTTGGAGGGAGGGTGTAAAGGAGGTTTTGTGTGCAAGGGGCTTGGACTTCCAGCAAGCATGCATGAGCATATTTGATAGGAGTGAATGGAGGCAAATGGTTTTTAATACTTGATGTGCTGTTGGAGTGTGAACAAAGTAATATTTATGAAGGGATTCAGGAAAACCGGAGGGCCAGACTTGAGTCCTAGAGATGGGAAGTACAGTGCCTGCACTCTGAAGGAGGGGTGTTAATGTTGCAGTTTAAAAACTGTAGTGTAAAGCACCCTTCTGGCAAGACAGTGATGGAGTGAATGATGGTGAAAGTTTTTCTTTTTCGGGCCACCCTGCCTTGGTGGGAATTGGCCAGTGTGATAATAAAAAAAAAAAAAATTACCCCATGGTACTGTAGTACCCTGAGGCAAACATCAATTGAATAACCACTGCAGCAAATGCAAAACTGGCAAATTTAAGGCTACCTTTCAGGATCCTCAACAAGCAGTTAGTCACAATAGAATATGTTAGACCAATCTTGGAGTATGCAGCACCTGTATGGAACCTGTATCTGATAAAGTATGTCAAAAAGCTGGAAAAAGTTTGCAATCATATCTCAAGAGCTGAATAACATGAGCCATGATGAGAGGTAAAAAGAGCAAACTTTGGCAACATAAGAGTATAAAAGAACCAGGGGTGGCACAATTACAATGTGCAAAATACTGAGAGGAACTGACATTGTAATCAGGAGGAGTCTATTTGAGAGGTGGGAATCAAGTACATAAGGGCATAGCTGGACGTTAAAAACATAGGGAAGTCAAGAAGTGGAATGACCTCGACAATGAAGTGCTAGAGGCAGGATCCATATACAGTTTTAAGAACAGGGCTCATGCAGCCAAGAGAGAGAAAATCCACTAACAGTTTGCAGAAAGGTTGGACCAAGAGCTAAGGCTTGACCCCTGAAACAACAAATAAGAATATACAAAGAAATGTTTGGTGGTGGCATGCGCACGCACACACACATGCATGTACAGATGCGTGCACACATGCAGGCACACACAAACATGTATGCAGACACGCACGCATACACAGGCACACACGCATGCACAGACATGCACACACACGCAGGCACGAGCACACACACACATACACATACATACATATCTGCCAAGAGGTATACCAGTTTGTAGATGCAAAATTAGTAAGAAGGATATAGGTAAGATAAGACCAGGAAAGACTACAAGCGGATCTGGACAAACTGCAGGACTAGACTGAAAAGTGACTACTGGAGTTTAACTCCAGATAAGCCTGACCCAAAGCTGTGTTAGTAGCAGACCACATAATGGTCTGCTAACAACACTACACCACCACATAATGGTCTGCTACCAACACTATGCCACCACATAATGGTCTGCTAACACTACACCACCACATAGTGGTCTGCTACCAACACTACACCACCACATAAAGGTCTGCTACCAACACTACACCACCACATAATGGTCTGCTACCAACACTACACCACCACAAAATGGTCTACTACCAACACTACACCACTACATAATGGTTTTCTACCAACACTACACCACCATATAATGGTCTGCTACCAACACTACACCACCACAAAATGGTCTACTACCAACACTACACCACTACATAATGGTTTTCTACCAACACTACACCACCATATAATGGTCTGCTACCAACACTACACCACCACATAATGGTCTGCTACCAACACTACACCACCACATAATGGTCTCCTACCAACACTACATCTACACACTAGCCTTCATGAGAGTTGCCTGTGCCTTGATACAGGTAAATTGCTCTTCACTTTCATTACTTGAGTCTTTCTGTCTTCTGCTACTGCCCTTTTATTTTCTCATATGAATATACTCTGAAGCAACTTTCAATCTTTCCAAACAGTCTTACTTCTCAGTGATAACCATGGAAAGAAGACACATACATGCACTTATGATATACATTAAAGGAAATGCCTTGCCAAGAGTGGCTTCTTTGGGTGGTGAAACATTTTCTTTAATAACTGTCATAGTCATATACATTTGTCTTGTCCATGTTGTCAGTATCACCATACCTCCTACAACCACGATGACGAATGATTATAATGTGCTAACCAAACTGATATGTAAACTTCTTTAGAAATTGCCTCAGGATTTTTTTTTTGTCTCCATCACTTGAAAGTGAAATAATTATGGTTATCTGCAACATCAAGGCCTGCCTTCATGAAGGAAACTCTTCATAGGGATCAAAGAATTAAAATAATACAATAATAAAATAATTTTACATTTCTTGATACATAATTAAAGTGAGCACTAAATCAAAAGGCTACTTTACTAAATTAGAATTTTGTATGGCAACTCGAAAATATACAAATCTGTCATCCTAAAAATGAAAAGTAATTAATACATGGAATACTCAAATATATTTCTGGTTACAAATTTATACTTATAATAATTTCTGAAAATACAAACCTGTCTATAAAAATTTCTGAAAATACAAACCTGTCTATAATAATTTCTGAAAGTATAAACCTGTTTATGTTAATTTCTGAAAAAACAGTACTTAAATCCAATATAGTGATAAAAAAAAAAGCTTTGACTCTACCTATTGCTGTACTGTTGGTTTGGAAGGGGAGAAGTTGTTTGACCATGTGGAGAGAAAGGGGGTTGAGGAATACGCTGGCCAGGAGAAATTTGTCCCCCACCCCCTAGTGGCGAATTGAGCAGGTTGTAATTTGGAGATGTCTGAGACTCGGCAACATTACGCTGAAATTATAAATAAGAGGAGACATCACAGTTTTTAATATACTTATAAGTGCAAGGTTCTTTTGAGAGCATTCTACACTTTCATTTAATAACATCAGTAATACTGTCCAGTTACTAACATTTAAATCTAAAAATGATAACCACTAAAGCCTCAATCCAGTTTTACCAACCAAAAGCCAATATAATCATAAAAGACAATCCCAGTTTAAAATACTTCCCCTTACAATCAAGGCTGTTGATTAAAGGGGAAAGAGGCCCTTGTTAGACTACCTGGAGAGTGACATTCACATTTGGTGCAACGGTGTTATTAAAGAGGTCATCCATGTTCTGGTATGAGGTTGGTGGAGGTTGAGCCACATCTGAGGTGTTGGACGGCACTAACACCTGTTGCTGCTGATGTTGTAAGAGCCGTTTCCTTGTCTCTTGTTGTCTTAACAATGCACGCTGTAAATATCATCAAATACCATTCAAAATAATGAATTTCAGTTTATATATATAATAGGAGTCATCCTAGGAAAGGTTGGAGGGAGTAAAGAAGGTTTTGTGGGCGAATGCCTAGGACTTCCAGCAAGCATGCATGAGCATGTTAGATAGGAGTGAATGGAGACAAATGTTTTTTGGGACCTGATGAGCTGTTGGAGTGTGAGCAGGGTAATATTTTGTGAAGGGATTCAGGGAAACCAGTTAGCCGAACTTGAGTCCTGGAGGTGGGAAGTACAATGCCTGCACTTTAACCCTTTGATGGTCCAAGCCGTAGTTCTACACCTTGTCCACAGGGTCCAAGAATTTCAAAAAATATTTTTTTTTTCTTATGAAATGGTAGAGAATCTTTTTCTGTAGGTAAAAAAAACAAAAAGTACGATATTTGATGGAAAATTGATGAAATTACACTATAGCAAAATTTGTTGCGTCAGTAATATTTATGAATAGGTGATTTTGCCCACTTTGACTCCTATTTTAGGCCAATTACATTATTCCAGTTGATCAAATTCTTAGCTATTTTGCTAATATTACTTCTATTTTATCAACTGAGCACAAGAAACTACCCAATTAACTATTTCAACTACCCAATAGTGATCAGAAATTGGTAATTTGGCCAATTTCACACAAAGTTCAAAATATTCCAGTTTCAAAATATGGTCCAGAATAAACACTATGCATTACTGGCATATTTCCTCTGTTTATTAGTTATGTTTCCAGGCTTTACAAACGAATTCCATTTTGTAATAAAGTTGGTAGAATTACTGACAATATGTAAAGTAAAAGGACACAAGTGCAACTAATGTGACATAAGCTCCAGGAGCTTTATCAAGCCATTAATGGCTTGATAAAGCTCCTGGAGAGTGAAACGTTGCCACAATAAATGTCACATTAGTTGCACTTGAATTCCATTTTTATTTTTTATTCACATAAAGAATTTTTATTCACACCAAAAAATAGAAGATTTACTGTTATGCAATACTGTAATAATTGTATAAATAATATCAGCACATTCATGAATGTATATTAGACCCCCCAAGTTGCCATGTATTGGTTGTGTGCCATCATCTGTTTACTCTTGAACATTGGCAAAAATCGAACATTTCCTCTACTTTGAGCTCAATTTCAAGCTATTTTCAGTACTAAAACCAATCAAAATCATCTCTATTTCTGTAATATATCTTTCACTATCAAATAAGACCAAGAAACCATAAAAACCACACAAAAACTACACCACAAATTAGCTGCTTTAATCCAAAAAACACGGTCGCAGGCTTTTTCTCATTAAGCACTGCGTGATGCAGGATTTGTTTTATATGGTGCACACTTACTACATAGATCCATGAGCTGAGCTCATGGCAGAGAACTACAGCTTCGTTAAAGGTTAAAGAATGGGCTTGGGATATTGACTGTTTGGAGTGACATCTAAACTGTTGTATCTGAGTGCCTCTGCAAAGACAGTGATTATGTATGAATGATGGTGGAAGCATTTTGGGTTTCTCTTTCTTTTTGGGTCACCCTGCCTCAGTAGGAAATGGCTGACATGTTTAAAAAAAAAAAATTATATATATATATATATACACCATAGGTAGTAGGTTGGTAGACAGCAACCACCCAGGGAGGTACTACCATCCTGCCAAGTGAATGTAAAATGAAAGCCTGTAATTGTTTTACATGATGGTAGGATTGCTGGTGTTTTTTCTGTCTCATAAACATGCAAGGTTTCAGGTATGTCTTGCTACTTCTGCTTACACTTAGGTCACACTACACATACATGTACAAGCATATGTATACACACCCCTCAGGGTTTTCTTCTATTTTCTTAATAGTTCTTGTTCTTGTTTATTTCCTCTTATCTCCATAGGGAAGTGGAACAGAATTCTTCCGTAAGCCATGCGTGTTGTAAGAGGCGACTAAAATGCCAGGAGCAAGGGGCTAGTAACCCCTTCTACTGTATATGTTACTAAATGTGAAAAGAGAAACTTTTATTTTTCCTTTTGGGCCACCCCGCCTCAGTGGGATACGGCCGGTGTGTTGAAAGAAAGATATATATATATATATATATATATATATATATATATATATATATATATATATATATATATATATATATATATATATATATATATATATATATATATATATATATATATATATATATATATATATATATATATATATATATATATATATATATATATATATATATATATATATATATATATATATATATATATATATATAATATATATATATATATATATATATATATATATATATATATATATATATATATATATATATATATATATATATATATATATATATATATATATATATATATATATACGTATATATATATATATATATATATATATATATATATATATATATATATATGTAAGGTACCTAGGGATTGGCAGAGAGCATGCATAGTTCCTTTGTATAAAGGCAAAGGGGATAAAAGAGAGTGCAAAAATTATAGGGGGATAATTCTGTTGAGTATACCTGGCAAAGTGTATGGTAGAGTTATTATTGAAAGAATTAAGAGTAAGACGGAGAATAGGATAGCAGATGAACAAGGAGGCTTTAGGAAAGGTAGGGGGTGTGTGGACCAGGTGTTTACAGTGAAACATATAAGTGAACAGTATTTAGATAAGGCTAAAGAGGTCTTTGTGGCATTTATGGATTTGGAAAAGGCATATGACAGGGTGGATAGGGGGGCAATGTGGCAGATGTTGCAGGTGTATGGTGTAGGAGGTAGGTTACTGAAAGCAGTGAAGAGTTTTTACGAGGATAGTGAGGCTCAAGTTAGACTATGTAGGAAAGAGGGAAATTATTTCCCAGTAAAAGTAGGCCTTAGACAAGGATGTGTGATGTCACCGTGGTTCTTTAATATATTTATAGACGGGGTTGTAAGAGAAGTGAATGCGAGGGTCTTGGCAAGAGGCGTGGAATTAAAAGATAAAGAATCACACATAAAGTGGGAGTTGTCACAGTTGCTCTTTGCTGATGACACTGTGCTCTTGGGAGATTCTGAAGAGAAGTTGCAGAGATTGGTGGATGAATTTGGTAGGGTGTGCAAAAGAAGAAAATTGAAAGTGAATACAGGAAAGAGTAAGGTTATGAGGATAACAAAAAGATTAGGTGATGAGAGGGAGGGAGAGAGTATGGAGGAGGTGAATGTATTCAGATATTTGGGAGTGGACGTGTCAGCGGATGGGTCTATGAAAGATGAAGTGAATCATAGAATTGATGAGGGGAAAAGGGTGAGTGGTGCACTTAGGAGTCTGTGGAGACAAAGAACTTTGTCCTTGGAGGCAAAGAGGGAAATGTATGAGAGTATAGTTTTACCAACGCTCTTATATGGGTGTGAAGCATGGGTGATGAATGTTGCAGCGAGGAGAAGGCTGGAGGCAGTGGAGATGTCATGTCTGAGAGCAATGTGTGGTGTGAATATAATACAGAGAATTCGCAGTTTGGAAGTTAGGAGGAGGTGCGGGATTACCAAAACTGTTGTCCAGAGGGCTGAGGAAGGGTTGTTGAGGAGGTTCGGACATGTGGAGAGAATGGAGCGAAACAGAATAACTTCAAGAGTGTATCAGTCTGTAGTGGAAGGAAGGCGGGGTAGGGGTCGGCCTAGGAAAGGTTGGAGGGAGGGGGTAAAGGAGGTTTTGTGTGCGAGGGGCTTGGACTTCCAGCAGGCATGCATGAGCGTGTTTGATAGGAGTGAATGGAGACAAATGGTTTTTAATACTTGACGTGCTGTTGGAGTGTGAGCAAAGTAACATTTATGAAGGGGTTCAGGGAAACCGGCAGGCCGGACTTGAGTCCTGGAGATGGGAAGTACAGTGCCTGCACTCTGAAGGAGGGGTGTTAATGTTGCAGTTTAAAAACTGTAGTGTAAAGCACCCTTCTGGCAAGACAGTGATGGAGTGAATGATGGTGAAAGTTTTTCTTTTTCGGGCCACCCTGCCTTGGTGGGAATCGGCCAGTGTGATAATAAAAATAAAATATATATATATATATATATATCCTAGGTAGTAGGTTGGTAGACAGCAACCGCCCAGGGAGGTACTACCGTCCTGCCAAGTGAGTGTAAAACGAAAGCCTGTAATTGTTTTACATGATGGTAGGATTGCTGGTGTCCTTTTTTCTGTCTCATGAACATGCAAGATTTCAGGTACGTCTTGCTACTTCTACTTACACTTAGGTCACACTACACATACATGTACAAGCACATATATACACACCCCTCTGGGTTTTCTTCTATTTTCTTTCTAGTTCTTATTCTTGTTTATTTCCTCTTATCTCCATGGGGAAGTGGAACAGAATTCTTCCTCCGTAAGCCATGCGTGTTGTAAGAGGCGACTAAAATGCCGGGAGCAAGGGGCTAGTAACCTCTTCTCCTGTATATATTACTAAATGTAAAAGGAGAAACTTTCGTTTTTCCTTTTGGGCCACCCCGCCTTGGTGGGATACAGCCGGTGTGTTGAAAGAAAGAAGAAAGATATATATATATATTATATATATATATACATATATATAATATATATATATATATATATATATATATATATATATATATACATACATGTATATATATATATATATATATATATATATATATATATATATATAATATATATATATATATATATATATATATATATATATATATATATATATATATATATATATATATATATATATATATATATATACATGTATATATATATATATATATATATATATATATATATATATATATATATATATATATATATATATATATATATATATATATATATATATATATATATATATATATATATATATATATATATATATTTATATATATTTTATTGCATTTATGGATTTAGAAAAGGCATATGATAGAGTGGATAGAGGAGCAATGTGGCAGATGTTGCAAGTATATGGAATAGGTGGTAAGTTACTAAATGCTGTATAGAGCTTTTATGAGGATAGTGAGGCTCAGGTTAGGGTGTGTAGAAGAGAGGGAGATTACTTCCCGGTAAAAGTAGGTCTTAGACAGGGATGTGTAATGTCACCATGGTTGTTTAATATATTCATAGATGGGGTTGTAAAAGAAGTAAATGCTAGGGTGCTCGGGAGAGGGGTGGGATTAAATTATGGGGAATCAAATTCAAAATGGGAATTGACACAGTTACTTTTTGCTGATGATACTGTGCTTATGGGAGATTCTAAAGAAAAATTGCAAAGCTTAGTGGATGAGTTTGAGAATGTGTGTAAAGGTAGAAAGTTGAAAGTGAACATAGAAAAGAGTAAGGTGATGAGGGTATCAAATGATTTAGATAAAGAAAAATTGGATATCAAATTGGGGAGGAGGAGTATGGAAGAAGTGAATGTTTTCAGATACTTGGGAGTTGACGTGTCGGCGGATGGATTTATGAAGGATGAGGTTAATCATAAAATTGATGAGGGAAAAAAGGTGAGTGGTGCGTTGAGGTATATGTGGAGTCAAAAAACGTTATCTATGGAGGCAAAGAAGGGAATGTATGAAAGTATAGTAGTACCAACACTCTTATATGGATGTGAAGCTTGGGTGGTAAATGCAGCAGCGAGAAGACGGTTGGAGGCAGTGGAGATGTCCTGTCTAAGGGCAATGTGTGGTGTAAATATTATGCAGAAAATTCGGAGTGTGGAAATTAGGAGAAGGTGTGGAGATAATAAAAGTATTAGTCAGAGGGCAGAAGAGGGGTTGTTGAGGTGGTTTGGTCATTTAGAGAGAATGGATCAAAGTAGAATGACATGGAAAGCATATAAATCTATAGGGGAAGGAAGGAGGGGCAGGGGTCATCCTCGAAAGGGTTGGAAAGAGGGGGTAAAGGAGGTTTTGTGGGCGAGGGGCTTGGACTTCCAGCAAGCGTGCATGAGCGTGTTAGATAGGAGTGACTGGAGACGAATGATACTTGGGACCTGACGATCTGTTGGAGTGTGAGCAGGGTAATATTTAGTGAAGGGATTCAGGGAAACCGGTTATTTTCATATAGTAGGACTTGAGTCCTGGAAATGGGAAGTACAATGCCTGCACTTTAAAGGAGGGGTTTGGGATATTGGCAGTTTGGAGGGATATGTTGTGTATCTTTATACGTATATGCTTCTAAACTGTTGTATTCTGAGCACCTCTGCAAAAGCAGTGATAATGTGTGAGGGTGGTGAAAGTGTTGAATGATGAAGAAAGTATTTTCTTTTTGGGGGATTTTCTTCTGTTTTGGGTCACCCTGCCTCGGTGGGAGACGGCCAACTTGTTGAAAAAAAAAATATATATATATGTGCAAGGAATTCGCAAGAGCAGGCGAAATATACACATCACACATATATACATACATGTGTGGTGTGAATATGATGCAGAGAATTCATAGTTTGGAAGTTAGGAGGAGGTGCGGGATTACCAAAACTGTTGTCCAGAGGGCTGAGGAAGGGTTGTTGAGGTGGTTTGGACATATAGAGAGAATGGAGCAAAACAGAATGACTTCAAGAGTGTATCAGTCTGTAGTGGAAGGAAGGCGGGGTAGGGGTAGGCCTAGGAAAGGGTGGAGGGAGGGGGTACAGGAGATTTTGTGTGCGAGGGGCTTGGACTTCCAGCGGGCATGCGTGAGCGTGTTTGATAGGAGTGAATGGAGACAAATGGTTTTTAATACTTGATGTGCTGTTGGAGTGTGAGCAAAGTAGCATTTATGAAGGGATTCAGGGAAACCGGCAGGCCAGACTTAAGTCCTGGAGATGGGAAGTACAGTGCCTGCACTCTGAAGGAGTGTAAAGCACCCTTCTGGCAAGACAGTGATGGAGTGAATGATGGTGAAAGTTTTTCTTTTTCGGGCCACCCTGCCTTGGTGGGAATCAGCCAGTGTGTTAATAATAAATAATATATATATACAGGTCTATATAATAATATATATATACAGGTATATATACAGAAAGTTTTCAACTTTCATGGCCTTCACACATTCGCGAATTCCCAACTGCCAAATTCCCAGCCACCAAATTCCCAGCCGCCAAATCATATTTAAGTTTCCCGCCACCTGCGAGTCCCTACTACCCTCCCTCCGACCCCCGCAACTGGCAGCCAGCCCTCCCACCACTCAGTGTGGTGAGTGTTTTGTTTGTTCATTATTTGCTATTAAACTACAGTATAAATAATGTAAACCCATTCATGACTGCATATTGGAATGGCTATTCGGACAGATATTAGATGGTGACATCATGTGTTTACTCTTGAACACTGCAAAGAATTAAACATTTCTGCTACAGCTAATAATAACAATAGTAATAATAATAATAATAATAATAATAATAATAATAATAATAATAATAATAATAATAATAATAACAATAATAATAATAATAATAATAATAATAATAATAAATATGATATAATTGAAGAAGGAAATTGTACAAAAATACGAGGGAGTGGTTGACACATCGTCAGTGTGACTGTGTTTATGCTGGAGTAAACATTAGTCTCCCTGCTCTTCCAAACATTTCACAATAATTCATTGTGTTTGGTGCTTGTAGACTGAGTGTGACTGGAGTGGTAGAGGCAGTGATTGAGGCAATGGTATTTAATAACATACATGTTATTAATAATATGTACTATTATTATTTATAACATGTTATTAAATACATACATGTTAATAATAATACATGTTATTAATAATAACAATAATAATAATAACAACTGGCAGCCAGCCCTCCAACCCGCCACTCACTCAGTCAGTCAGTCTCCAGCCACTGTGCGAGTCGGTCATTGCTGTTTGTGTGGTGGTGAAAGTATGTCTCATGCCATGCAGTTACACTCCATATAATCATCTCCATTCAACTGTCATCAGTAACTGCATGTAATATCAATAGAGAAATAAAGAATTATAATTTAAATTTTTTTAATCATCACAAGTCATCAGAGTTCGTCTGCCTTACGAGTGGTGAGTGTTTTGTTTGTTCATTATTTATTAAACTACAGTATAAATAATGTCAACTCATTCATGACTGCTAATAATAATAATAATAATAATAATAATAATAATAATAATAATAATAATAATAATAATAATAATAATAATAATAATAATAATAATAATAAATACGAGGGTTGAAGCAGTGGGTGGTAGAGGCATCGTCAGTCAGTATGGCTTTGTTTATGCTGGAGTGAGTATTATCCTCTGCGCTCTTCCAAACATTTCACAATAATTCATTGTGTTTGGTGCTTGTTGATTGACTGTGACTGCTACATAATTAACCATGGGCCCAAATAAATTTTGGTAAAGAAACTGAGAAGCACGAAAGAATTGAAGAAAGAAATTATATAAAAATACGAGGCAGTGGTGGAGGCAGTACAATATTTTACGATGTTCTCAGGTACGTATTTTATATTTATGTTATTGCTAAGGTTGAATTATTTTTTCCTGGGTTAGTTTTTAACCCAATGTATTCATACTTTGTGTATGGTCACTTTATATATGTATACACAGCTCACATTTAAACCATACCATGGGTGGGGATTGAACTCGTGGCAAGTGAGTCATAAAACTCCATGCCAGCGCATAAACCACTGTAGCCAGCTGGCCTGGTGGCTTATGCACTGGCCTGGAATTTTATGACTCACTCACAACAAGTTCAATCACCGCCTGTGGTACAGTTTGTTTGCAATCGTATCATTATGATTTCGTGAGTCAGCTCATATTTATTTGGTAGAGACTGGTCAAGAAACACAGATTTAATACGTACATGAAAATCATGAGTAACTACAAATACATGTTCACTACACGTTGTCTCAAGAGAGACCGAAGTAAAGCACAACTGGGTGACTCAGCACCACTGCCACCTCACTTTACACTCACCTACTCTTGTTTTGACTATCTTTTTTATTACTCTATCTGTCTTTGCTATATTTTTTTATCACCTTATCTTGTTTCTCGATATTAACCATGGCATAAAAAGGAATACAGTACTTAATGTGTTAAGAAGAGGAATAAGAGTAAAAGTCTGGATGTCTAAAAAATAAAAGAAATAATAGCCATAGCACTGTATTAGCAATATCCATTTTCTCTGAAAGGAGCACATGCCCAATTTTTTTATGGAATATACTGTAATTGTGTCAAACACATGCTTCCCTCAAGAGCTTTATGTAAATATGTGTTTTATTTAGGTTTTGGGGACATATTCTATATTTTTTTTTTATAATGGTCTAGGTGGTCCACATGTATGGGTACATAAAAGTACATGATGTAAATTTAACCTTGGATAAAATATTTAACCCTCTGACTGTTTTGGTCATATATATACGTCTAAGAGCCACCGTTTTTGATGTATATATACTCATAAATTCTAGCGGCTTCAAATCAAGCAGGAGAAAGCTGGTAGGCCCACATGTGAGAGAATGGGTCTGTGTAGTCAGTGTGCACTATATAAAAAAATCCTGCAGCACGCAGTGCATAATGAGAAAAAATAAACGCTGGCCATTTTTTTTAATTAAAATGCCGACTTTGTGGTCTATTTTCATATAGTATTTATGGTTGTATTCTCGTTTTCTTGGTCTCATTAGATTGAATGGAAAACATATTATAGAAATAGTGGTGATATTGATTGGTTTTACTATGAAAAGAACCTTGACATGGAGCTCAAAGTAGGGGAAATGTTTGATTTTTGCCAATGTTCAAAAGTAACCAAATGATGTCATTTTCCAATAAATGTCCAAGTATCCATTCTAATATGCAGTCATGAATGGGTTGACATTATTTATAAATTATTACAATATTACAGTAATCTGCATAACAGTAAATCTTCCATTTTTTTGTTTGAATAAAAATTCAAAATAGAAAGCAAGAGTAATATCAGAGGGGCCTGTAAACGTGCCTGATGGACAAAGAAAATGTTATTTTAGAGCCAGGAATGTCTGCATTGTTCATTCTGGACCCTATTTTGAAATTGTCATATTTTTTAATTTTCATGAAATTGGATAAATTGCAAAATTCTGACCACGTTATTGGGTAGTTGAAATCGGTGAATGGGCAGTTTCTTGTACTCAGTCGATAGAAAAAGTGGAGTTCTAAAGAAATAGCTATGAGTTTGGTGGACTGGAACACTGGAATTAGCCGAAAATAGGGCGCAAAGTGGGCAAAAGCGCCGATTTGTAATTATCACCGAGGTTGCTAACTTCGTGAGAGCATAATTCTGTCAGTTTTCCATCAAATTTCATTCTTTTGATGTCATTACAATCGGGAAAAGATTCTCTATCACTTCATAAGAACAAATATTTTTTTTCTTTTTTGGAAATTTTGCGACACCAGGAGACACCTCAGGATTTGGGGTTGCAACAGTCAAGGGGTTACGAAAATATTGTACACATATACAGTAGGGCCCCACTTTATGGAGTTTCACCTTATGGTGTTCTGCTAATATGGACATTTCAAATTATAACCAAAACTCGCTATACGGCTCCCCCCACCTGACTTTCTAATATAGTCACTGCGCCACACCTGGTTTGTTTACTTTCTCCATGAACATAACTCTAAATTATGTCTTGAAACTCTCTAAAATTTCAAGTGCATTAGGTATTTCATATTTTATATATACTCTGATAATTATACTTGTGTAACTGTACCTAAATAAACTTACACACTGTGCTCACATGCAGGTACACATTAAAATCACTAAGAGTGTCTTATTAGTCTTGAAGATGCCATATTAATAATGATAATAATAACACAAAAATACTCATTCTGAGGCGCATTAAATGTCGTATAAAATGTTAATATAGACATTTTGCTTAATCCATCTACAAATTTTTTTTTCAAAATTATATAATAAACATGCTACATAACATGTAAACATGATAAATACACCCCACAGTAGAATAAATTAATATAAATGTGAGATATTTTTCCAGTTGTCCTGTTGGAGTGTCGGAAAGAAGAACGTTTTCTATAGTTCAACACCAAAGAAAATGTCTACACAATAGTATTACTGGGGGTAACTGTATAAAATTATTCCTTTCGTATGCCTTCACTCAGAGCATCCATGAGAATGGAAGTTATTTTATTTTATTCACACATCAGCTGATGCCCACCAAGGCAGGGTGGCCCAAAAAAGAAAAACTTTCATCATCATTCACTCCATCACTGTCTTGCCAGAGGGGTGCTTTACACTACAGTTATGAAACTGCAGCATTAACACCCATCCTTCAGAGTACAGACACTTTACTTCCCATCTCCAGGACTCAAGTTCGGCCAGCCAGTTTCCTGAATCCCTTCATAAATATTACTTTGTTCACACTTCAACAGCACGTCAAGTATTAAAAACCATTTGCCTCCATTCACTCCTATCAAATACGCTCACGCATGCTTGCTGAAAGTCTATGCCCCTCGCACACAAAACCTCCTTTACCCCCTCCCTCCAACAACCTTTCCTATGCCAACCCCTACCCCACCTTCCCTCCACTACAGATTTATACACTCTCTAATCATTCTGGTTTATTCCATTCTCTCTGCATGTCCAAACCACCTCAACAACCCCTCCTCAGTCCTCTGGATAATAGTTTTGGTAATCCCACACCTTCTCCTAATTTCCAAACTACAAATTCTCTGCATTATATTCACAACACACACTGCCTGCAGACACGACATCTCCACTGCCTCCAGCCTTCTCCTCGCTGCAACATTCATCACCCATGCTTCACACTCATATAGGAGTGTTGGTATAACGATACTCTCATACATTCCCCTCTTTGCTTCTATGGGCAAAGTTCTTTGTCTCCACAGACTCCTAAGTGCACCACTCACCCTTTTTCCCTCATCAATTCTGATTCACCTCATCCTTCATAGACCCATCTGCTGACAAGTCCACTCCTAAATATATGAATACATTCACCTCCTCCATACTCTCTCCCCCCAATCTGATATTCAATCTTTCATCACCTAATCTTTTTGTTATCCTCATCACCTTATTCTTTCCTATATTCACTTTTAATTCTCTTCTTTTACATACTCTACCAAATTCATCTACCAACCTCTACAATTTCTCTTCAGAATCTCCCAAAAGCACAGTGTCATCAGCAAAGAGCAATTGTGACAACTCCCACTTTGTGTTTGATTCTTTATCTTTTAACTTCATACCTCTTGCCAAGACCCTCGCATTCACTTCTCTTACAACCCCATCTATAAATATATTGAACAGCCAAGGTGACATCACACATCCCTGTCTAAGGCCTACTTTTACTGGGAAATAATCTCCCTCTCTCCTACATACTCTAACCTGAGCCTCACTATCCTTGTAAAAACTCTTCACTGCTTTCAGTAGCCTACCTCTTATACCATACACCTGCAGCATCTGTCACATTGCCCCCCTATCCACCCTGTTCATATGCCTTTTCCAAATCCATAAATGCCACAAAAACCTCTTTAGCCTTATCTAAATACTGTTCACCTATATGTTTCACTATAAACACTTGGTCTACACACCCCCTACCGTTCCTGAAGCCTCCTTGTTCATCTCCTATCCTACTCTCTGTCTTACTCTTAATTATTTCAAAAACGACTCTACCATACACTTTACCAGGTATATTCAACAGACTTATTCCCCTATAAATTTTGCACTCTCTTTTATCCCGTTTGCCTTTATACAAAGGAACTATGCATGCTCTCTCCCAATCCCTTGGTACTTTACCTTCTTCCATACATTTATTAAATAATAGCACCAACCACTCCAAAACTATATCCCCACCTGCTTTCAACATTTCTATCTTCATCCCATCAATCCCAGCTGCCTTACCCCCTTTCATTCTTCCCACTGCCTCACAAACTTCCCTCACACTCACAACTGGCTCTTCCTCAATCCTACAAGATGTTATTCCTCCTTGCCCTATACATGAAATCACAGCTTCCTTATCTTCATCAACATTTAACAATTCCTCAAAATATTCCCCTCATCTTTCCGATACCTCTAACTCTCCATTTAATAACTCTCCTCTCCTATTTTAAACTGTCAAATCCATTTGTTCCCTAGGCTTCCTCAACTTATTAATCTCACTCCAAAACTTTTTCTTATTTTCAACAAAATTTGCTGATAACATCTCACCCACTCTCATTTGCTCTCTTTTTACATTGCTTCACCACTCTCTTAACTTCTCTTTTTCTCTCCATATGCTCTTCCCTCCTTGCATCACTTCTACTTTGTAAAAATCTCTCATATGCTAACTTTTTCTCCCTTATTACTTTCTTTACAGCATCATTCCACCAATCGCTCTTCTTCCCTCCCGCACCCATTCTCCTGTAACCATAAACTTCTGCTGAACACTCTAACACTACATTCTTAAACCTACCCCATACATCTTCAACCCCATTGCCTATACTCTCACTAGCCCATCTATCCTCCACTAGTTGTTTATATCTTACCCTAACTGCCTCCTCTTTTAGTTTATACACCTTTACCTCTCTCTTACTTGCTGCTTCTATTTTCCTTGTGTCCCATCTACCTTTTACTCTCACTGTAGCTACAACTAAAAAGTGATCTGATATATCTGTGGCCCCACTATAATCATGTACATCCTGAAGTCTACTCAAGTCTTTTATCTACCAATACATAGTCCAACAAACTACAGTAGGGCCCCACTTATACGGCTGGTTTGGTTCCAGGCTACCGCCGTAAAACGGAAATCGCCGTAAAGTGGAATCCTCTTTTTTTCCCCTTATAAATGCATACAAATACTAGATAACAAGTTTACACTAACATATATTAAGTTAGCAATAGAACTAGGCATCAGAAAACAATAAAAAAGTACAATACACACGTAGTGCACTCATTACTTACCTTAAAATATTTATAGTCTTAATCTAGGGTGAGACAAGTAGTATTTATTTTAAGAAATCAAGTTTGGTATGTTTGGTAGTCAGCCGGGCTACCATACCAGGCCACCCCACCTACACATAATATTCTATTACATTTAAGCATCCCAGAGTGATAAAATGCATATACAGTTTACTCATTACTTACCTTAATTAAAATATTTGTAGTCTTAATCTATGGTGAGACAAGTAGTGTTTATAGTAAGAAATCAAGTGTGGTATGTATGGTAGTCAACTGGGCTACCATACCAGGCCACCCCACCTACACATAATATTCTATTACATTTAAGCATCCCAGAGCGATAAAATGCATATACAGTTTACTCATTACTTACCTTAATTAAAATATTTGTAGTTTTAATCTAGGGTGAGACAAGTAGTATTTATTGTAAGAAATCAAGTGTGGTATGTATGGTAGTCAGCTGGGCTACCATACCAGGCCAACCCACCCACACATACTATTCTATGATATTTAAGCATCCCAGAGCGATAAAATGCATATACAGTTCACTCATTACTTACCTTAAAATATTTGTAGTCTTAATGTAGGGTCAGGGGTGAGTAAACGGGATAAAACGAATAAATGAGAGAGAGAGAGAGAGAGAATAAGTACATGAGGGAGGACAGATGCAGAGTTGTGTAAACAAACCAGGTGAACGTGTTTTGTAAACAAACAAAGTGTACATGTCTGGTTTGTGTACAAGTTACACTGTGTACAAGTTGTCTCTACATTGATACGGTAGAATAAATAAAGAACACTCCCATTCTCATGTAACACCATTTTTAGAAGAAATGACGGTCTGAGTGAAGGCAATGGAAATAAGTCACTCTGTCTGACTTTTTTGGGTTATCCTAGGTTCTCTACACATATGCTGTTATGTATGATAGTCTATGTAACTGTATTTGTGTATACCTGAATAAACTTCCATGCATATGAAAGGAATAATTTTCTACAGTTACCCCCAGTAACACATTTTCTCTTATGTTAGACTAGAGAAAATGTTATTTTTGCCGTCACTTGTACAAGTTACTGGCTACGACATCTCATATTTATGTTTATTTATTCTACTGTGGAGTCTAATTATCATCTTTTTATGCTATGTATCATGTTTATTATATAATTTTGAAAAAAATATCGTGGATGGATTAATGAAAATGTGTATATTAACGTAATATACGACATTTAATGAGACTCGGTGATTATTATTATTATTATTATTATCATTTCTAATATGGCATCATTTGTGCAAGTCGTCTGGCTACCACATCTCATATTTATGTTTATTTATTCTACTGTGGAGTGTATTTATCATCTTTTTATGCTATGTATTGTGTTTATTATATAATTTTCAAAAAAATATCATGGAGGGATTAATGAAAATGTGTATATTAACGTAATATACGACATTTAAGTGAGACTCGGTGATTATTACTATCATTACTAATATGACGTCTTGAGCCATAAGACACTCTTACTGATTTTAATGTGTACCTGCACGCCAGCACAGTGTGTAAGTTTATTTAGGTACAGGTATACATAAGTATAAATATCAGAGTATATATAAAATATGAATTAACTTTTAAAAACACTTGAAATTTTGGAGTTTCCAGACATAATGGAGAGACTTAGTGCTTACGGATCTCACAGAGAATGTAAACAAACCGGGTGGGGCACGGTGACCCTATTAGAAAGTCAGGTGGGGGGAGCCGTATAGCGAGTTTTGGTTAAAATCTGAAATGACCGTATTAGCGGAACGCCGTAAAGCAGGGCCCTACTGTACTGTCATTTTGCCCTACATCATATCTTGTATACATATTTATCCTCTTTTTCTTGAAATACGTATTACCTATAACTAAATCCCTTTCTATACAAAGTACAATCAAAGGCCCCCCCCATTTTCATTTACACCTGGCACCCCAAACTTACCTACCACACCCTCTCTAAATGTTTCTTCTACTTTAGCATTTAGGTCCCCTACCAAAATTACTTTCTCACTTGGTTCGAAGGTTCCTATGCATTCGCTTAACATCTCCCAAAATCTCTCTCTCTCCTCTACACTCCTCTCTTCTCCTGGTGCATACACTTTTCACATCCGACCCTTATTTTAATCCACATAATCCTTGAATTTACACATTTATATTCCCTCTTCTCCTTCCATAACTGATTGCTACCCCTTCCTTAGCTCTAACTCTCTCAGATACTCCTGGCTTAATCCCATTAATTTCTCCCCACTGAAACTCGCCTACCCTCTTCAGCTTCATTTCGCTTAGGGCCAGGATATCCAATTTTTTTTCATTCATAACATCAGCAATCATCTGTTTCTTATCATCCGCACTACATCCACACACATTCAAGCATCCCAGTTTTATAAAGTTTTTCTTCTTCTCATTTTTAGTAAGTGTGTACAGGAGAAGGGGTTACTAGCCCATTGCTCCCAGCATTTCAGTCGCCTCATACGACACGCACGGCTTATGGAGGAAAGATTCTTTTCCACTTCCCCGTGGACAATAGAGGGGAGAAAAAACAAGAACAAGAACTATTAATAAAGAAATACATTTGAATCTGTAATACCCTTAAAAGTGAAAATGTTCCACCGCCTGAATTCATCTATATTTTTTACATATTCTTCGTTGTGGTTTATATAATAAGTTACTGCACAAATGATTTCTTTTGCAGTTTTGTTACTGGTCAAATCACGGATTAATAAGAAAAAGAAGAAAAACCTAGATGTGTGTATGTATATATATGATGTGCGTGCTTGTGTAGTGTGATGAAAGTGTAAGTAGAAGTAGCAAGATATACGTGTTATCCAGCATGTTTATGAGACAAAAAAAAAGACACCAGCAATCCTACCATCATGTAAAACAGCTACAGGTTTCTGTTTCACAGTCATCTGGCAGGATGGTAGTATCTCCCTGGGTGGTTGCTGTCTACCAACCTACTACCTAAATGGAAGTGTTGCTATACATACATTTTCCACTGTACCAACGTGGAGACAATTTCTACACAATGTAAGGTGTTTATATTAAGACATAAGCTTTACAAATGTAGAAATGAGCATGTATCAACCCACCAACCACATTCGTCTGTTTATTTACATACTCTGTGGCTCTGTCCTCTCTCATTTACTCATTCTCTCTCTCTCTCATTTATTTGTTTTTATCTCGTTTACTCACCTCTCACCTACATTAAGACTACAAATACTTTAAGGTAAGTAATGAGTGTACTGTATATGCATTTTATCACTCTAGAGTGCTTTAAATGTCTAGTATATTATGTGCAGGTGGGTTGGCCAGATGGGCTACCATACATACCACACTTGACTTTCTACAAATAAATACTATTCACCTTGTACCCTATATTATATTAAGAACTTTTAAATGTTGAGGAAGAAAGGGAGGCAGTAATTTCATGCACTGGCCAGGGAGGTATACCATCTTTTAGGAGTGAAGAAGAGCAGATTGTAAGTGTGGTGGAGGTACGTGAGGCATTACGTAGAATGAAAGGGGGTAAAGCAGCTGGAACTGATGGGATCATGACAGAAATGTTAAAAGCAGGGGGGGATATAGTGTTGGAGTGGTTGGTACTTTTGTTTAATAAATGTATGAAAGAGGGGAAGGTACCTAGGGATTGGCAGAGAGCATGTATAGTCCCTTTATATAAAGGGAAAGGGGACAAAAGAGATTGTAAAAATTATAGAGGAATAAGTTTACTGAGTATACCAGGAAAAGTATATGGTAGGGTTATAATTGAAAGAATTAGAGGTAAGACAGAATGTAGGATTGTGGATGAGCAGGGAGGCTTCAAGAGTGGGTAGGGGATGTGTAGATCAAGTGTTTACATTGAAGCATATATATGAACAGTATTTAGATAAAGGTAGGGAAGTTTTTATTGCATTTATGGATTTAGAAAAGGCATATGATAGAGTGGATAGAGGATCAATGTGGCAGATGTTGCAAGTATATGGAATAGGTGGTAAGTTACTAAATGCTGTAAAGAGCTTTTATGAGGATAGTGAGGCTCAGGTTAGGGTATGTAGAAGAGAGGGAGAATACTTCCCGGTAAAAGTAGGTCTTAGACAGGGATGTGTAATGTCACCATGGTTGTTTAATATATTTATAGATGGGGTTGTAAAGGAAGTAAATGCTAGGGTGTTAGGGAGAGGGGTGGGATTAAATTATGGGGAATCAAATTCAAAATGGGAATTGACACAGTTACTTTTTGCTGATGATACTGTGCTTATGGGAGATTCTAAAGAAAAATTGCAAAGCTTAGTGGATGAGTTTGAGAATGTGTGTAAAGGTAGAAAGTTGAAAGTGAACATAGAAAAGAGTAAGGTGATGAGGGTATCAAATGATTTAGATAAAGAAAAATTGGATATCAAATTGGGGAGGAGGAGTATGGAAGAAGTGAATGTTTTCAGATACTTGGGCGTTGACGTGTCGGCGGATGGGTTTATGAAGGATGAGGTTAATCATAGAACTGATGAGGGAAAAAAGTGAGTGGTGCGTTGAGGTATATGTGGAGTCAAAAAACGTTATCTATGGAGGCAAAGAAGGGAATGTATGAAAGTATAGTAGTACCAACACTCTTATATGGATGTGAAGCTTGGGTGGTAAATGCAGCAGCGAGGAGACGGTTGGAGGCAGTGGAGATGTCCTGTCTAAGGGCAATGTGTGGTGTAAATATTATGCAGAAAATTCGGAGTGTGGAAATTAGGAGAAGGTGCGGAGTTAATAAAAGCATTAGTCAGAGGGCAGAAGAGGGGTTGTTGAGGTGGTTTGGTCATTTAGAGAGAATGGATCAAAGTAGAATGACATGGAAAGCATATAAATCTATAGGGGAAGGAAGGAGGGGTAGGGGTCGTCCTCGAAAGGGTTGGAAAGAGGGGGTAAAGGAGGTTTTGTGGGCAAGGGGCTTGGACTTCCAGCAAGCGTGCATGAGCGTGTTAGATAGGAGTGAATGGAGACGAATGATACTTGGGACCTGACGATCTGTTGGAGTGTGAGCAGGGTAATATTTAGTGAAGGGATTCAGGGAAACTGGTTATTTTCATATAGTCGGACTTGAGTCCTGGAAATGGGAAGTACAATGCCTGCACTTTGAAGGAGGGGTTTGGGATATTGGCAGTTTGGAGGGATATGTTGTGTATCTTTATACGTATATGCTTCTAAACTGTTGTATTCTGAGCACCTCTGCAAAAGCAGTGATAATGTGTGAGTGTGGTGAAAGTGTTGAATGATGATGAAAGTATTTTCTTTTTGGGGATTTTCTTTCTTTTTTGGGTCACCCTGCCTCGGTGGGAGACGGCCGACTTGTTGAAAAAAAAAAAAAAAAATGATGTCACAGTCCAATGTGTGTCCAACTGGCCAGTCTAATAAGCAGTCATGATTGGGTTGACATTATTTATACAATTATTACAATAATGCAGTAGTCTGCATAACAGTACCTTTGATATATCTCTGAAGAGTTTCGAGAGTTTCTCTACTCTCTGGTCTGGCCATGGGTGAGGCTCATCTTGTGTGAATAAAAAATTCAAAATGGAAAGCAAGAGTAATATAAGAGGTGCCTGGAGACGTGACTAATGAACAGAGAAAATGTTATTTTAGTGCCAGGGATATCTGCACTGTTTATTTGGACCCTATTCTGAAACTGGCATCTTTTGGGTAATTGAAATCGGTAAATGGGTGGTTTTTTTTACTCAACTGATAGAACAAATGGAGTTCTAGTGAAATACCTATGAGTCTGGTTGACTGGAACAATGGAAATGGCCAAAAATAGGGCTCAAAGTGGGCAAAATTGCCAATGTGTATAAATCACCGAGACCGCTAACTTCACAAGAGCATAATTCCACAAGTTTTCCATCAAATTTTGTACTTTTGGTGTCATTACCATCGGGAAAAGATTCTCCATCATAAGTTTGTGAGCAGGGGTCTCAACAGTGAAAGGGTTAAGGAACTGGAATGTTCAAGAACATAGCATAATCACAGTTCAGAGGATCTGCCTATAATCTACCTGTTGATGCTTCAGATCACTGCATATCATCATACTTAAGCACACAGAGTCCCTGCACTGAGTAAGCCAGCCCAACCTGACAATAAGCAATCTGTACAAGTCATTATAGCCAACACAAATCCTATGTGCTAAGCAAAATGAATGACCAACCAGAGAGAACCAGGAAATAGTTATAACTGATACAAACTGGCCCACACTTGTCCAGCTAAACTCGATGCTGATGGCTGGAAAAGTATATATAAGAAGAGGTGAGATGCAATCTGCATGCTATGCAAGTGGCATGACAACCTAATTTTAGTTATTTGTGCTGGTCTCACCTAGCACCTGCTCACCACAAGGTTCAGGTAATGACTATTTAAAAAGAGACACAAAAATTTAATGGAGCATCCCAAATAACAGAGGGGTTATTAAGAAAAACAAATATGAATAAACTGAATATACAATGTGGGCCCAATGTGATCGTACAGAATAAATTATAAACATACTTGGTTATTCATAGTTGGTCGAGAGGGCACTGTTGGACTTCCAGGTGCAAACTGTTGAGTACTGGGCCTCATCATACTTGCAGGACTCATGTGCCCTCCAATATTAGTACCTCCACCTGGACCCCCAGCTGGACCAGCACTTGGAAAACGTATTCGTTGGGTGTAAGGAGGTGGGTAACTCCCATGTGACTGGACAGACTGTAACAAGAAAAAAAATAATATAGTGCTGAGAAGAATGAAAAAAATATTTTTTTGTGGAGGAACCTATCAGCAAACTTACTAATACAGTACAACAGTTTTTAACTGACTTGTTTCTTAACATCTTAACTCCTTACGGAAGTAAATTTTTTCCTATACAGTGGACCCCTGGTTAACGATATTTTTTCTCTCCAGAAGTATGTTCAGGTGCCAGTACTGACCGAATTTGTTCCCATAAGGAATATTGTGAAGTAGATTAGTCCATTTCAGACCCCCAAACATACACGTACAAACGCACTTACATAAATACACTTACATAATTGGTCGCATTCGGAGGTGATCGTTATGCGGGGGTCCACTGTATATCATTTTAAAATTATAAAATGCTCAAGTCCACTACATCTGTGATTATTTACTGGACAAACTTTACTTTTTTGTATATTATTGGGACAATGTGATTCCTGACACTAAGTAAAATTAAAGAGCATTCTAAAGTACTATAATGTTGACTAAACATAATAATTAAGTTTACTGAATCATGTCATGTTGTGGAACACTGGTGGAAACAAATTCAAGTATAATATTTTGGCTCTTAAGTATAAATAAAGATAATATTTGTAGCTTTACTCCAAGGGAAAGTGGAGAAGAATCTTTCCAACATAAGCCATGCATGCTGTAAGAGGTGACTAAAATGCTGGGAGCAAGGGGCTAGTAACTCCTTCTCCTGTATAAATTACTATATGTAGAAAGAAAAGCTTCATTTTTTTTTCTTTTAGGTCACACTGCCTTGGTGGGAGACAGCTGGTGTGTTGAAACATTACAAAAATAAATTTGTAGCTTTACATAAAATTGCTCCTGTTTGTGTATGTGTAGGTACATTACAAGATAACTCACAGGTACTGCAGTATATGGGGGTAATGATCCAGGTCCTGCAACTGATGATGAGCCCTGTGCTTCAATCTCAGACATTAGAGAGTTCTGAATTTTCTGTATCTCCATCATTTCCTGCGCTGATGATGTAGAGGATCTATGAACATCATCTAGGCTAGGTTCATGGTTCATTCCTGAATCTTCTGATAATCCACCAGGAAAATTGTTGGTCATCTGTGAAGTTAAAATATTTATTACTGCTATATTCACTTTAGGTATGAAATCTGAGTATGTATTATATTTAAAGCAAATATGTTCACAAGATCAAATGTTACCTTTGTTCCTGGCTGGCACTAAGAGTCTAATAAAAAGTGAAGGAGCAAACAATGGTAACTATCCCAAAAGCAAGAATACATATAAATTCTCCTTAACATTCTTTTAAAGTTAGTGACACAATGTTAAAGTGCTGCTCACATGTTTTGTCTTTTTTTTTCCCTTATACAAGGCAACACTGCATACTCTACCAATACCTAGGTATTACCCTTCTTTCCTATATTTGTTAAGCAAATACAGCAAATATTTCAAAACTATTTTATCAGCTACTTTCAGCATCTCAGTCTTAAGTTCATCCATGTCCCAGTGTTTTTTCACTTGTTCAACCTGCCCACTGCCACTCACTTGCTCCACACTCACCCTGCCCTATGCACAAGCTCACTACCACCCTTTCAATATCTCTATCTAACATCTCAATTCTTTCATTCTTAACTGCCAAATCCATTTACAATTTTCATTTCCTTACCATATTTTTTCTTGTAAAAATGTTTCTTTGGTAAATAAAACACAAGTGATGTTTCGTCTACCAAGAACTTTAACCCTTAAACTGTCCAAACATAGATCTATGTTCACTCACGCAGCGCTCCGAATATTTTAAAAAATAATTTTTTTTTTAAATGAAGAGCGCATTTTTATGAATATAATAGAAAAAAAAATTTTTAGGACCAGTACTTAATGAGTTATAAGCCTGCAAAGTTCTTGCTAAATGATGAGGTGTCGGCAACATGGAGCGCTGCCTCTTGCAGAAACAATAAGCATTTATCATTTTTTCCAATTCTTTTCTATTTTGTGTTTTTTCATGGCATGATAATAATGTTTTGTTGCACATCTTTTGATTTCATAGCCAATTCTTGTTGAGACACAAATGTTTGGTACTGAATTAGTAATCATACTGTCACAAACAAACATATTCACACTGACAGATGAATTTGTACACCTGGTTCAATCACATATTATTGTTTATATATATATACAAGGTATTGACAGGTCCCAGTTATGTTTCTAGAAGTCCACCACTGTATGATACTCCAAGAAGCATGGATTCATACAGAGTGCCACCCCACATTGCTGACACATGAATCATGTGTCTTTTCGCACTTGGGGTCACTGTTTAGTGTAAGCACACACAACACACTTTTTCTGAGAGTACTTCTTCTTTGGAGTAGATGGTAATGGTATCAGGCAGTGACAGTTAGGGATTATTTGGTCGGGCACTTCCTCCTCTTCTTGTGGAGTGACAGGTCACTCTGGAGTGACAGGTATAGGTGTGGTACCATACTTTTTCGCTATCTGCTTGATGACATTGAGGGTGAATTCCGCATATTGTTGTCACTTCCCTGTCTTCATTTTGTACATGTTGAAGGCACTGAACATTGCAATGTCTACAAGGTGGAAAAACACTTTTATAAACCACTTGCGACCCCTACGCACACAGTCAACAAACCCTATCATCATGTCACACTTGTCGACTCGTTGCATATTGTTCGTATAGTCGATGACAGCAGCTGGCTTGATAATAGGTTCATTATTGTACTTGCTCAGTCTGTCTGTTTGTACCATCTCATTTCTGTGGATGGTTGACAGCAATGTCACGTCCCGTTTGTCATGCCATGTTAGTGCCATGATGTCACTGGCATAAAACACTTGCACTACAATTCCTCCAGTGAACCTTGGCATGTGTTTTCTACTTCTTCTCACTGTTCCACATATATCAGTATTGTTCACATGTAGGAAATCAGCGAGCATAGGGCTTGTATACCAGGGCTTGTATGCCTGGTATCGTCAAGTGTGTTTTTCCCTGTATAGATAATGACATCCAACACAAGACCAGTCTCACAGTCACACATTACAAAGAGTTTTATATCAAAGCGATTACGTTTGTTTGCTATATATTGTTTGAATGACAATCGTCCCTTGAACAGAATCAAGGACTTGTCAACAACAATATTCTTGAATGGATAAAAGTAGGCACTGAATTTTTGCTTCACATACATAAACAATTACCTGATTTTGTATAGGAGGTCATATTGGTTTGGCGTATTCCTATCTGAGAAGTGCAACGTTCGTAGCAACGGAGTGAATCTGTTGCAGGGGAGGTGGTCACAGAAGACTGGAGTGCTGATGAAGTGGTCTGTGGACCAGCAGTGTGCTATATTGTTCTTATACATGTGTGGCATAAGCATGATTGTACCAAGGAAAAAATACATTTCAGCCACAGTTGTATCTTTCCACCTGCACAGCTGTAACGATTCTGAACATCTATGTGGTCCATTGTATACTGGTAATACATGTTGGTCTGGGTAACAATCAGATTTATTATCGGTTCATCAAAGTATAGATGAAAATAGTCATTTGTCATGGGACAGTGTGGCATGATACCACTTCCACTGGCATCAAAATTGAAAGGATGTGGCATGAATGGTATACTTTCTGTTATTTCCATTCACGATCAGATGGTGCAGGGTAGACCTGGGGCATGGGGGAGCAGGAGGGGGGACAGGAGAGGAGGCAGCACATGGTTGAGAGGGTGCCGGGTGGTCCTTTGTCTGCCCACCCACCGCGCCACAAGGCCCAGGCATCATGCCACCAACCTCCTCTTCCTCCATCCCAGCATATTCACCTTCACGATCATTATCACTTTCACTAGCTGAGGTTTTGGATCTTGACCTGCCACAATCCTTGCCACCGACTACATATGGCACACTGCCTGAACGTAGATTACGATGCCTAAAAGTACGTTTCACTGGGGAATAATGATAATCACTGTCACTTGACGAATTCTCTATGGGCATAAAATTTATTTCATCATCGTCACTTATAACACTTTCATTATCGTCGTCACCACAACGCTTGGAAAATGATAATTTCCTCTTGCGAAGTTGCCTTTGTGTAATAACACAAGCAACCCCAGAGGTACTTAGCTGAGGGTCTGGTATGGCCATACTGTCCATACTGGCCACCCCAGAGGTGATGGGCTGAGAGTCATCTGGGTTATCATCAACAGTTTCACTAATTCCTTGAACATTAGTGGCTATATCGGTGTCAAATTCACTAACCTTGCATTCTGTTACACTTTCCAAGAATAGTAGTGTTAATACGCCGAGGCGTGAGTGATTCACGGGGGTTTGCCATGATGTTAACCCAAGATGGAGCTGAAACTAACTGGTGCTACCACGCGGTACCCCAGCGTCAGTGAATTTTTTCATACTGTGCACACTTAGGGCGCAGACCCATTCTCTCGTGTCAAGGAGACTCAGGCCTATTGTGCCAAATTTGAAGGAATTAAAAATAAAATGCTGATTTACGTTCGGAGCGCTATGCGTGCAAACGTAAATCTACGTTTGGACAGTTTAAGGGTTAATGGATAAATCCAGTGGACAAAATGACTTCTCAGTAAATGCTATAAACTTCATGCCATGTTTTATTCACATTTGTGTCAGTATGTATATTTTATTATTCATATTCAAAACTGTTATCATCAGCAAAAGCTGTTGATGAAGATTTACCCAGCCTCACCTCTCCTCTCTTTTTTATGCCCCTCACCACTTTTAAGTCTTTTTTCTTATTTAATATCAACTGCCTTCCTTATATCATTTTTATATTGTAAAAACCATTCATAAACTAACTTTTCTCTATTACCATTCCTTTTAACCTCATAGTTCCACCACTCATTCCTCTTGCCTCCTGAACCTACCTTACTGTATCAACAAACCTTTGCTGCACTATTAACTCACACTATACCTCCTCAACTTCCTCCTCATCACTTTCTCTTACTCTGGCCCATCTTTTCACATGGGTTACCCACATCACTCACTAATTGTTCCCTTCTTTACTTCATTCACCATCACTTCTTTTTTCCCCACTGATACCATACTTCTAGTATTCTGCATTTCTTACTTTTACTCTCTCCTAGATGATGATCTGATACAGAAGACTATCAATTAAGATGTGACCCATTAGTACATTTTTACTACATGACGGTCTAATTTTTATTTTTTTAACACATCGGCAGTTTCCCACAGGGGCAGGATAACCGAAAAAGAAAGAAAAAGCGTTCATCATTATTCAACACTTTCACCATCATTCATACATAATCACTGTCTTTGCAGAGGCACTCAGATATCCCAAACTCCTTTAAAATCCAGGACTCAAGTCTAGCTAACTAATTTCCTGAAACCCTTCACAAAATATTACCCTGCTCACTCTCTAACAGCTAATCAGGTCCCAAAAACCATTTGTCTCCATTCACTTCTAATACGCTCATGCATGCTTCCTGGAAGTCCAAGCCTCTCACCCACGAGAACCTCCCTTACCCCCTCCCTCCAACCTGTCCTAGGACGAACCCCACCCCGCCTTCCTTTCCCTACAAATTTATACAATCTCCAAGTCATTCTACTTTGTTACATTCTCTCTAAATGACCAAACCACCTCAACAACCACTCTTCAGCCCTCTGGCTAATACTTTTAGTAACTTCACACCTCCTCCTAATTTCCATACTACTAATTCTCTGCATAATATTTACACCACACATTGCCCTTAGACACGACATCTCCACTGCCTCCAGCCTCCTCCTTGCTGCAGCATTCACAACCCATGCTTCAAACTCATATAAGAGTGTTGGTACCACTATATTCTCGTACATTCCCCTTTTTTGCCTCCATGGATAACGTTCTTTGTCTCAACAGATACCTCAACGCACCACTCACCTTTTTTTTTTCATCAATTCTATGGTTAATTTTATCCTTCATTAACCCATCTGCTGACAAGTCATCTCTCAAATATCTGAAAACATTCACTTCTTCTATACTCCCTCCCTCCAATGTGATATCCAATTTTTCTCTATCTAAATCGTTTGATACCCTCATCACCTTACTCTTATCTATGCTCACTTTCAACTTTCTACCTTTATCCACTCTCCCAAACTCATCCACTAACCTTGCAACTTATTATAATTTTGCATTATCATTCTGTATGGAGTAAATTGAGGGAAAAATACCTAAAAGACATGAGACAACTGTCAGCTTTCTAAACCATTTATTTATATAGCTAAAAGGCAGTAGAGGGCGAAAAATAATTAAATTAGTAAGTGAAGGAATGATCTTCTGGCATTACTATGATCAATGCTTTTGTTTGGTGCTGATAGGTCCATTACAGCACATGTCATTTATACATATAACCTGTTTATCACCATAGAAATCACAGGTCTTCCCAACAGATATGACAAAGTTAGCTGTTACCTGCATACTAATCAAGTCATACAGTGTGTTTATATTCTTTGCATCATCTGGACTAAAATGTGAGGATACTGTGATAATGTTAACATATAAACTGAGACTCCATAAGACATATATCCTTTGCTTCCTTCCATTTGCATAATCCGGGTTTTAATGAGATAAAACTTAACGTATTATTATTATTATAATCAAGGGGGAAGCACTAAACCCCTAGGATTATACAGCACCTGTGGGGGGGATGGAAGGTGTTCAGGTTTAATTCAGGGAATTGAAGCACAGATCCAGTTCCCTATATCAAGAGCCCCTTATCAGCATCAAGAAGCCTTCCTTGAGGGGAAAACTTAACATAATGTGACTACACTACCTAACATGGTATAAACCTTCATAACTGATACCAAAAATTTGGTCTGAAAAGACATGTGAGTAACCACTAGAGCATGTTAGAAAATATTTTGGTCCTGGAACCTTGATCAGAACTGAACTGACTAGAAAATGAAATGTCTAATGGTTACTCACATGATGCCTTTTTATACCTGTTTCTAGTAAATACCTAGGTAGTAGGTTGGTAAACAGCAACCGCCCAGGGAGGTACTACCATCCTGCCAAGTGACTGAACAACGAAAACCTGTAATTGTTTTACATGATGGTAGGATTGCTAGTGTCTTTTGTCTGTCTCATAAACATGCAAGATTTCAGGTATATCTTGCTACTTCTACTTGCTCTTAGGTCACACTACACATACATATACAAGCATATATATACACACTCCTCTGAGTATTCTTCTATTTTCTTTCTAGTTCTTCTTTTTCTTTTCTTTCAACAAACCGGCCGTATCCCACCAAGGTAGGGTGGCCCAAAAAGAAAAACCAAAGTTTCTCTTTTTAAATTTAGTATTTTGTACAGGAGAAGGGGTTACTAGCCCCTTGCTCCCGGCATTTTAGTCGCCTCCTACAACACGCATGGCTTACGGAGGAAGAATTCTGTTCCACTTCCCCATGGAGATAAGAGGAAATAAACAAGAATAAGAACTAGAAAGAAAATAGAAGAAAACCCAGATGGGTGTGTATATATATGCTTGTACATGTATGTGTAGTGTGACCTAAGTGTAAGTAGAAGTAGCAAGACGTACCTGAAATCTTGCATGTACGTCTTGCTACTTCTACTTACACTTAGGTCACACTACACATACATGTACAAGCATATATATACACACCCATCTGGGTTTTCTTCTATTTTCTTTCTAGTTCTTATTCTTGTTTATTTCCTCTTATCTCCATGGGGAAGTGGAACAGAATTCTTCCTCCGTAAGCCATGCATGTTGTAAGAGGCGACTAAAATGCTGGGAGCAAGGGGCTAGTAACCCCTTCTCCCGTATAAATTACTAAATTTAAAAGAGAAACTTTCGTTTTTCTTTTTGGGCCGCCCTGCCTTGGTGGAATATGGCCGGTGTGTTGAAAAAAAGATCTAGTACATATACACTGTGCATTAGTCTGGTTGTTACAATTTATTTTTATGATAAAAAGGTCCTGCATCTGTCTCTGACACTACCACCAGTACTTCTATATCCTCTGCTTTTTGTCATTTGCACAATCAAGGGCAAAAAAATGCAAGGAACCTGGATAGGCTTCAAGAAGTACCGTACATGTTTATAGAGGGGCAATGGATATATCGGATCATAGTCTAGTTGTAGCTACAGTTAAGAGTAAGAGGTAAATGGGACAAAAGGAAAATGGCAAAAGTAAGAGAGAGGTGAAACGTTTTAAACTAAAGGAGGAGGAAGTTAGGGTAAGATATAAGCAACTATTGGCAGAAAGATGGGCTAGTGCAATTATGGGTAGTGGGAGGTTGAAGAGGGATGGGATAGTTTAAAAAAATTCAGTATTAGAATGTGCGACAGAAGTCTGTGGCTATAGGAGGGTGGGTGCAGGAGGAAAGAGGAGTGATTGGTGGAATGATGAGGTAAAGGTTGCAATAATAGAGAAATAGGTAGCTTATGAGAGGTTTTTACACAGCAGAAGTGATATAAGAAGGGCAGAGTATATTGAGAGTAAAAGAAAGGTGAAGAGAGTGGTGAGAGAAGGCACAAGGAGAGCAAATGATTGAGTGGGAGAGGCATTGTCAAGAAATTTTGCTGAGAATAAGAACAAATTTTGGAGTGAGATAAACAAGTTAAGAAAGCCTAGGGAACGAATGGATTTGTCAGTTAAAAACAGAGGGGAGGAGTTAGTAGATGGGGAGCTGGAGGTATTGGGTAGATGACAGGAATATTCTGAGGAACTTTTAAATGTTGATGAAGAAAGGGAGACAGTAATTTCATGTACTGGCCAGGGAGGTATAACATCTTTCGGAGTGAAGAAGAGCAAGATGTGAGTGTGGGGGAGGAGCGTGAGGCATTACTTAGAATGAAAGGGGGTAAAGCAGCTGGAACTGATGGGATTATGACAAATGTTAAAAGCAGGGGCGAGATATGGTGTTGGAGTGGTTGGTATTTTTGTTTAATAAATGTATGAAACCTAGGTAGTAGGTTGGTAGACAGCAACTGCCCAGGGAGGTACTACCGTCCTGCCAAGTGAGTGTAAAACGAAAGCCTGTAATTGTTTTACATGATGGTAGGATTGCTGGTGTCCTTTTTTCTGTCTCATGAACATGCAAGATTTCAGGCACATCTTGCTACATTTACTTACACTTAGGTCACACTATGCATACATGTACAAGCATATATATACACACCCCTCTGAGTTTTCTTCTATTTTCTTTCTAGTTCTCATTCTTGTTTATTTCCTCTTGCCTCCATGGGAAAGTGGAGCAGAATTCTTCCTCCGTAAGCCATGCGTGTTGTAAGAGGCGACGAAAATGCCGGGAGCAAGGGGCTAGTAACCCCTTCTCCTGTATATATTACTAAATGTAAAAGGAGAAACTTTCATTTTTCCTTTTGAGCCACCCCGCCTCGGTGGGATACGGCCGGTGTGTTGAAAGAAAGAAAAAAAGATCTCCATGGGGAAGTGGAACAGAATTCTTCCTCCGTAAGCCATGCGTGTTGTAAGAGTCGACTAAAATGCCGGGAGCAAGGGGCTAGTAATCTCTTCTCCTACCATCCGACTTACGACCTGCTCGACTTACGACCACTCACTTACGACAGTGTTTTTTATGCCAAATTTCTGGGAAATAAACAACTATTTGTGTTGTACACAGTGTTTATCCTAAACCATACAGTAAAAAATACAGTACTAACAGCATAAAAAGTAAAGTAAAACATGAAATACCAAAATAAAACAATAAAATAAAGTCATTACAAAAATGCTTTGTTGATATTCAGTAGTAAAGTTCGACTTACGACCATTTCGACTTACGACAGGTTTCTTGAAACTGTACTCGGTCGTAAGTCGGATGGTAGGTGTATTACTAAATGTAAAAGGAGAAACTTTCGTTTTTCCTTTTGGGCCACCCCGCCTCGGTGGGATATGGTCAGTGTGTTGAAAGAATGAAGAAATGTATGAAAGAGGGGAAGGTACCTAGGGATTAGCAGAGTGCGTGTATAATTCCTTTATATGACGGGAAGGGGGGCAAAAGAGACTAAGAATTATAGGGGAATAAGTTATGAGTATACCAGGTAAAGTGTAGAGTTATTATTGAAAGAATTAAGAGATAAGACAGAGAGCAGGATTGCAGATGAGTAAGTAGGCTTTAGAATGGGTAAGGAATCTGTAGCTCAGGTGTTTACATTGAAGCATATATTACAACAGTATTTAGATAAATATAGGGAAGTTTTCATTGCATTTATGGATTTAGAAAAGGTATATGATCGAGTGGATAGGGGAGAAATGTGGCAGATGTTGCAAATGTATGGAACAGGTAGTTACTAAATAATGTAAAGAGTTTTTATGAGGATAGTGAAGCTCAGGTTAGGGTGTGTAGGAGAGACTGAGATTACTTCCCAGTAAAAGTGGGTCTTAGACAGGGATGTGTAATGTCTCCACGGTTGTTTAACACATTTATAGATGAGGTTGTATAAGAAGCAAATACTAGGGTGTGGGGAAGAGAGGTGGGATTAAATTATGGGGAATCAAATATAAAATGGGAATCAGCAGATACTTTTTGCTTATGATACTGTGCTTCTGGGGAATTCTAAAGAAAAGTTGCAAAGGTCAGTGGACGAGTTTGGGAAGGTGTGTAAAGGTAGAAAGTTGACAGTGAGCATAGATAAGAGTAAGGTGATGGGGGGTATCAAACGATTTAGATAAAGAAAAATTGGATATCACATTGGAGGGACGGAGTATGGAAGAAGTGAATGCTTTCAGATATTTGGGAGATGACTTGTCAGGAGATGGTTTTATGAGGGATGAGGTTATCCATAGAACTGATGAAGAAAAAAGGTGAGTGGTGCATTGAGGTATCTGTTGAGACAAAGAACTTTATCCATGGAGGCAAAGAAGGGAATGTACGAGAGTATAGTGGTACCAACACTCTTATATGAGTGTGAAGCATGGGTTCTAAATACTGCAGAGGGGAGGCAGCTGGAGGCAGTGGAGATGTCATGTCTATGGGCAATGTGTGGTGTAAATATTATGCAGAGAATTCATAGCGAGAAAATTATTAGGTGTGGAATTACTAAAAGTACTAGACAGAGGGCTGAAGAGGGGCTGATGAGGTGGTTTGGTCATTTAGAGAGAATAGGACAATGTAGATGACTGGGAGAGCATATAAATCTGTAGGGAAAGGAAGGCAGGGTAGGGGTTGTCCCCGATAAGGTTGGAGGGAGGTGGTAAAGGAGGTTTTGTGGGCAAGGGGCTTGGACTTCCAGTGTGTATGAGCATATTAGATAGAAGTGAATGGAGATGAATGGTTTTTGGGACCTGACAAGCTATTGGAATGTAAGCAGGGTAATATTTTGTGAAGGGATTCAGGGAAACAGGTTAGCTGGACTCAAAACACCAGACCAACACGATAGCCACTAGGCCAGCTAGCTTCAGTAAGATTCATCCACCTGTGGTTTTGTTTGCAATCGTGTCATTACGATTTCGTGAGTCATGTTGATGGCTTTGAGGGGACTTGAGCTAGAGTTCATCACGGCCATAGTAGCAGGAGATTCGTCTGTAAAAACTTGCATTTGTGGTCACCTTCCTATGGTGTAGAAATATACTTAGTTGGATGAATCTTATTGAAGCTAGCTGGCCCAGTGGCTAACGTGTCGGTCTGGAGTTCTGAGACTCTCTGATCGCGGGTTCTAAGCCCACCCATGGTATGGTTTGTTTGCAATTGTGTCATTATGATTTCATGAGACACATGACCTAACTCCTTCACTCCTACCCAGTCAAATTCTTTCAACTTTTTTATTTCATTTCACTTAGGATTACTGAATCCAGTTTCCTTGCATTCATAACAGTAGTAAAATACTGTAATTGTACATACCTCTAATATATCATTAATAACACTCTCTCGTAGAAAATCATCGTTGTGGTTTTGTAGGACTGACGGAAAGGAAGTGGTGATGGAAGGCAATGATCCATCTGGAAAACTACTGCTTACAGGATCCAGGACATTAAGACCCATTGAGGACTTAAATGATGGCAGTGTATTTGTGGTTGTAGTCGACATGGATGAAGCCAAAACTGACACTCCACTAACACTAACTACAGTACCACGTCCACCAAGAGTTGTAGACACAGTTCCAGAGCCACTAATATTTATATTGTTCACTCCTATGCCACTTTGAGAAGATAAGGAAGGTTGAGATGTCATATGACCTTGCGCACCGACACCACCCTGACCTCCCATTATTGATGTTGGAGTCGGTGTACGCAGCTGGGGGTTCATACCCATATTAGAACCTGAAAAAAATATAAAATACAGTATCTGATTTATTTATAGATTACTTATAATAATAAATCAATGTGAAAAATCTCAAATGGATAGAATAGTTATCAAAAAGAGAACTACTGGGAAAGGTTTAAGGTTTACATAACTCTGTGAAGTGCAATAGTTCAATTCTTTGGTTACTCTTACATGTAACACTTTGTGTTCTAAGATATTCTCAAATTTCATCACCCCTTTATTAATTAACCAACACTATGGAGCCTCAATATTCATACATCTCTATATTTGTACAACTCGATAGTCACCCAACTTTTTTGAGAAAAATTTTACTTGGTATTCAGACGTTGCCCTGATATTTGACCTAAACAAAACACTCTTATCTGGACAAAGTCTGATGAAAACAAAGCATCACTTGCTCAGTCTCTTGTCAGCTTTCATTCGTTAAGCATCGTTTGTACAAGCTCGGTGAAACTTTTCAGTATTTCATTGTTTTTCTGTTGTGTTTTTAAAGTATTTTAATTAAAAATAAGCAATCATGGCCTCAAAAAAAGAGTAGTGATCCAAACAAGCTTAAAAGGAAAGCAGTGAGAACAACAATTAAAGTAAAAAAAGAAATCACTGCAAAGTGGAAGAGTGGAACACCTGTGCGGGACCAGACCACTCAATATGCTATGGTAAAATCCACCATATCATCCATATTGACAAATAAAGAGGCAATAAAAGGGGCTGATGAGGCAAAAGGAGTAGAAATTTTTGCTGTGAAAAAGGTTGTAGATAATTGAAGAAATGAAAAACTTTTGTTAAGAGTGGATTAAAGAAAAACAATTGGCCTGTGACAGTGTTTCTGAAACAATAATTTGTGAAAAAACAAAGCAGTTATAGTGATCTTAGGCAAGACACCCCAGGAAACAGTGCTAAAAGTGATGAATTTAAAGCAAGTTGGGGCTGGTTTGATAGGTTTACAAAGAGGAGTGAGATTCATAGTGTGGTAAGGTATGGGGAGGCTGCCAGTGCTAACAGAGATGAGGCTCAAAAGTTTGTTTAGGAATTTAAAACCTATGTAGACACTGAAATATTTATTCCTCAGCAAGTTTTTAATTGTGATGAAACTGGCCTCATTTGAAAAAGAATGACAAAGGGAACCTACATCACACAAGAAGATAAATCATTACCAGGACACAAGCCTATGAAAGACAGGATAACATTCTTGTTTTGTGGTAATGCTAGTGGGGACTGCAAAATTAAACCGTTGCTAGTCTACCACTGCGATCAAAAGTAAACTTAGTGTAATGTGGAGGGCTAATAGTAAAGCTTGGGTATCAAGGCAGTTCTTCACTGAATGGATACATGAAGTGTTTGTCCCAAGTGTGAAGCAGTACAGATCGGCCATCACTAATCCGGCAATCAGTTATCCGGTTCCATCAGTAATCCAGCACTAATTTCAGCTAGCATAATTTCAAATTTCATCATTATACTGACTCAAATTATACTGACTCAAATTTCATCATTATACTGACTCAGAAATTGTGCAGATGGTTGTAAATCCACAGCAGCAAGCCAGTGGAGGAGAAAGCAGTGATGAAAATGAGGAAGATGTAGCAGAAAGTCTCTATTGATAGGTTAATTAAGTGTATTCTAACCTAACCACTCTGTAATCTGGAAAACTCACTAATCCGGCACACTACAGGTCCCAATGATGCCGGATTAGTGATGGCCGACCTGTACACTGCAGAAAAAATTTACCATTAAGGGCACATCCGGTAATGGACAGTGCTACTGTTCATCCTCCAGGCTTGGAGGAAAATTTGGTGCATGAACATAGCTTCATTAAAGTAAAAATCTTGCCCTCTAACACCACTCTTTTTTATTCAGCCCATGGGCCAGCAAATAATTTCCAGTTTTAAGAAACTTTACACAAAAGCACTGTTTAAAAGTTGTTTTGAAGTGATCTCTGAAACAGAGCTTACCCTTAGGAAATTTTGGAAAAACCATTTTAATATCCTCCAGCGTCTAAGGATAACAGACAAAGCCCAGGGGGTAGGTTTTTTTTTAGAACAATGAACTCTGCCTGGAAGAAATTGCAGCCAGACTGTGTGTAAGTCAGAAATTTTGAAGCTATGAGGCAAAGCCTGTTGTGAGGGATATTGTTTCTCTGGGCTAGTCCATGGGTTTGGAAATGGACAATGAGGATGTAGAGAAGTTGGTGGAGGATCACAAGAATGAGCTCACCACAGAAGAACTTCAAGACCTGCATAAAGAGCAGCAAGAAATGATTGAGAAAATTTCTTTAGAGGAGGATGGAAGCAGTAAGGGCAACATTTCCACTGCAGAAATTAACGAACTGTGTTACCATTGGGCTCAATACAGAGCCTGGTAGAGCTCCTATTCACAACATCACTGTTGTGAATAGGAGCATCAAACTGCTCAATGACAATGTTGTTGACCACTTAAAATTTTGAAGTCATCAAAAGCAGACAACACTGGACAGCTTCTTTGGCAAAGAAAAAAATCATATGCTAGTGAATCTCCATCATCTTCAAGTACAGTGGAACCTCTACTTGTGAGCACAAGTGAGCGAGTTTTTCCAAATATGAGCAATCGATCGGTTGATTTTTTGCTTCCACACTCGAGCGAAATTTCCATTAGCGAGTGGGCCTCAAGGGAGATTCCTTGATGCTGGTGAGGGGCTCTTGCTCTTGATCTAGGGAATTGGATCTCATTTGTTTGTTGGACTATCTTATTGAAACTTTGGCAATGTATGATGGAAAGATGCTTCTTAACATACACCAAAAATGAAAGAAATCGGACCATAAATAATGGAGTTCACTTCTCAGCAATTAGCCTCACCTTAGCGGTATTTTTGTATGGTTTTATGGTTGTATTCTCTTTTTGGTCTCATTTGATAGAATGGAAGATATATTAAAGAAATACATTTTGATTGGTTTCACGATGAAAAGTACCTTGAAATTGAGCTTAAATTAGGAGAAATGTTTGATTCTTTGGCGATGTTAAGAGTAAACAAATGTCCATTCCAATATGCAGTCATGAATGGGTTGACATTATTTATACAATTATTACAATAATGCAGTAGTCTGCATAACAGTAAATTTTCTATTTTTTGTGTTAAAAAAATTACAAATTACATATGTATTTATCTTTTCTTTTTTCTTTTAACACACTGGCCGTATCCCACCGAGGTTGGGTGGCCCAAAAAGAAAAACGAAAGTTTCTCCTTTTACATTTAGTAATATATACAGGAGAAGGGTTACTAGCCCCTTGCTCCCGGCATTTTAGTCGCCTCTTACAACACGCATGGCTTACGGAGGAAGAATTCTGTTCCACTTCCCCATGGAGGTAAGAGGAAATAAACAAGAACAAGAACTAGAAAGAAAATAGAAGAAAACTCAAAGGGGTATGTATATATATGCTTGTACATGTATGTGTAGTGTGACCTAAGTGTAAGTAGAAGTAGCAAGACGTACCTGAAATCTTGCATGTTTATGAGACAGAAAAAAGGACACCAGCAATCCTACCATCATGTAAAACGATTACAGGCTGTCGTTTTGCACTCACTTGGCAGGACGGTAGTACCTCCCTGGGCGGTTGCTGTCTACCAACCTACTACCTAGTATATGTATTTATACTGTAATCATAATAATAATAATAATAATAATAATAATAATAATAATAATAATAATAATAATAATAATAATAATAATAATAATAATAATAATAATAATAATATCAAGGTATTAGGTTGGTAGACAGCAACCACCCAGGGAGGTACTACCGTCCTGCCAAGTGAGTGTAAAACGAAAGCCTGTAATTGTTCTACACGATGGTAGGATTGCTGGTGTCTCATACACATGCAAGATTTCAGGTACATCTTGCTACTTCTACTTACACTTAGGTCACACTACACATACATGTACAAGCATATTATATACACACCCCTCTGGGTTTTCTTCTATTTTCTTTCAAGTTCTTGTTCTTGTTTATTTCCTCTTACCTCCATGGGGAAGTGGAACAGAATTCTTCCTCCGCAAACCATGTGTGCTGTAAGAGGCAACTAAAATGCCAGGAGCAAGAGGCTAGTAACCCCTTCTCCTGTATATATTACTAAATGTAAAAGGAGAAACTTTCGTTTTTCCTTTTGGGCCACCCCGCCTTGGTGGGATACGGCCGGTGTGTTGAAAGAAGATAATAATAATTATAATAACAGACACTTCAAAAGGCTGTCACTAGATGGCAGTGTTTACCAGAACAAGGCGGGAGCAGTTGTGGCCGCCTCCACCTGTTACATAATGACATATTTTATTCATTCTAGAGTATATATCAGGTTTATATGTTATTTATATTGTTTATTATGTCATATTAGATGAACTCTGATAAGATAAATAAGCCGTACAGATGATATCAGCAAAATTATTCAAGGAGTATTTTGTTCGGTCTCCAGACAAACTCTCGTCTGCTGATGATACCACTACATGAATGACATATTTTATTCATTCCAGAGTCTATATCAGGTTTCTATGTTATCTATATTTTTTATTATGTCATATTAGATGAATTCTTTCTTCTTTCTTTCAACACACCGGCCGTATCCCACCAAGGCGGGGTAGCCCCAAAGGAAAAAGGAAAGTTTCTCCTTTTACATTTAGTAATATACGTATACAGGAGAAGGGGTTACTAGCCCCTTGCTCCTGGCATTATAGTCGCCTCTTACAACACGCATGGCTTACGGAGGAAGAATTCTGTTCCACTTCCCTATGGAGGTAAGAGGAAATAAACAAGAACTAGTAAGAAAATAGAAGAAAACCCAGAGGGGTGTGTACAGATATGCTTGTACATGTATGTGTTGTGTGACCTAAGTGTAAGTAGAAGCAGCAAAACGTACCTGAAACCTTGCATGTTTATGAGACAAAAAAATGGACACCAGCAATCCTACCATCATGTAAAACAATTACAGGCTTTCGTTTTACACTCACTTGGCAGGACGGTAGTACCTCCCTGGGCTGTAGAGTTGATATTAGGGAAATTATTGAAGTGCAGAATTGCAATGGAACAGATTAATTGCATTTCAATTACTGCAAATGAGCAAATCCAGATGCGAGCAAGTCACAGAACGGATTAAACTCATGAGTGGAGGTTCCACTGTACTACTGCAATGACACAGAAAAGAGAAAAAACACCAAACAGGCAGTTACCTGATGCTTTTATGGAAGGTGATACCCTTTTCAAACTATAACATCTCTCTATATTCCTCTTAGGCCATCAGCACACCTCAGTAAAGGTAAAGTGCAGTTAAATTTTCATTTATTTCATGTATTTATTGTTGTTTTAGTTTTTATGTATGATTTTTATGCATGCAAACATTATTATACAGGTTTAAATATGCAATATTTTCACTTAAAATGTTTTATAATTGGTAATTCTCTGGGGTCTGGAACGGATTAATCCAATTAACATACAACTCACTAATCGAACAGCCTCCTAGAACGGATCAAGTTCAAATATTTAGGTACGACTGTTTTACAAACTCTTCTCAGTGAACTGCATATAACTGTTTCTCCTATTTTATTAAGCATTTACTTTATTTCCTATACTGTATTTACTTTCCCTCTTGTGCATATTTACTATACGCACGATTGTATTATACAAGATTGTAGATGGGACAAGAGGAAAATGGCAACAACAAGTAAGAGAGAGGCGAAAGTATATATAAACTAAGGGAGGAGGAAGTTCGGGTGAGATATAAGCAACTATTGGCAGAAAGGTGGGCTAATGCAAGTATGAGTGGGGTTGAAGAGGGTTGGAATAGTTTTAAAAATGTAGTATTAGAATGTGGGGCAGAAGTTTGTGGTTATAGGAGGGTGGGGGCAGGAGGAAAGAGGAGTGATTGGTGGAATGATGAAGTAAAGGGTGTGATAAAGAAGAGAAAAAGGCAGCTTATGAGAGGTTTTCACAAAGCAGACGTGTTATAAGAAGAGTAGAGTATATGGAGAGTAAAAGAAAGTTGAAGAGAGTGGTGAGAGAGTGCAAAAGGAGAGCAGATAATAAAGTTGGAGAAACACTGTCAAGAAATTTTAATGTAAATAAGAAAACATTTTGGAGTGAGTTAAACAAGTTAAGAAAGCCTAGGGAGCAAATGGATTTGTTAGTTAAAAACAGAGTAGGGGAGTTAGTAGATGGGGAGATGGAGGTTTTGGGTAGATGGTGGGAATATTTTGAGGAACTTTTAAATGCTGACGAAGAAAGGGAGGCGGTAATTTCATGCATTGGCCAGGGAGGTATACCATCTTTTAGGAGTGAAGAAGAGCAGGATGTGAGTGTGAGGGAGGTACATGAGGCATTACGTAGAATGAAAGGGGATAAAGCAGTTGGAACTGACAGGATCATGACAGAAATGTTAAAAGCAGGGGGCATATAGTGTTAGAGTGGTTGGTATTTTTGTTTAATAAATGTATGAAAGAGGGGAAGGTACCTAGGGATTGGCAGAGAGCATGTATAGTTCCTTTACATAAAGGGAAAGGGGACAAAAGAGATTGTAAAAATTATAGAGGAATTAGTTTACTGAGTATACCAGGAAAAGTGTATGGTAGGGTTATTATTGAAAGAATTAGAGGTAAGACAGAATGTAGGATTGCAGATGAGCAAGGAGGTTTTAGAGTGGGTAGGGGATGTGTAGTTCAAGTGTTTATATTGAAGCATATATGTGAACAGTCCTAGGTAGTAGGTTGGTAGACAGCAACTGCCCAGGGAGGTACTACCGTCCTGCCAAGTGAGTGTAAAACGAAAGCCTGTAATTGTTTTACATGATGGTAGGATTGCTGGTGTCCTTTTTTCTGTCTCATGAACATGCAAGATTTCAGGTACGTCTTGCTACTTCTACTTACACTTAGGTCACACTACACATACATGTACAAGCATATATATATACACACCCCTCTGAGTTTTCTTCTATTTTCTTTCTAGTTCTTATTCTTGATTATTTCCTCATATCTCCATGGGGAAATGGAGCAGAATTCTTCCTCCGTAAGCCATGCGTGTTTGCGTGTTGTAAGAGGCAACTAAAATGCCAGGAGCAAGGGGCTAGTAACCTCTTCTCCTGTATATATTACTAAATGTAAAAGGAGAAACTTTCGTTTTTCCTTTTGGGCCACCCCGCCTCGGTGGGATACGGCCGGTGTGTTGAAAGAAAGAAAGATATGTGAACAGTATTTAGATAAAGGTAGGGAAGTTTTCACTGCCTTTATAGATTTAGAAAAGGCATATGATAGAGTGGATAATGGAGCAATGTGGCAGATGTTGCAAGTATAAGGAATAGGTAATAAGTTACAAAATGCAGTAAAGAGTTTTTATGAGGATAGTGAGGCTCAGGTTAGGGTATGTAGAAGAGAGGGAGACTACTTCCCGATAAAAGTAGGTCTTAGACAGGGATGTGTAATGTCACCATGGTTGTTTAATATATTTATAGATGGGGTTGTAAAAGAAGTAAATGCTAGGGTATACGGGAGAGGGGTGGGATTAAATTATGGGGAATCAAATACAAAATGGGAATTGACACAGTTACTTTTTGCTGATACTCTGCTTATGGGAGATTATTAAGAAAAATTGCAAAGGTTAGTGGATGAGTTTGGGAGAGCGTGTAAAGGTAAAAAGTTGAAAGTGAACACAGAAAAGAATAAAGTGATGGAGGGTATCAAATGATTTAGATAAAGAAAAACTGGATATCACATTGGAGAGGAGGAGTATAGAAGAAGTGAATGTTTTCAGATACTTGGGAGTTGACATGTCAGCAGATGAATTTATGAAAGATGAGGGTAATCATAGAATTGATGAAGGAAAATAGGTGAGTGGTGCATTAAGGTATATGTGGAGACAAAAAACATTATCTATGGAGGCAAAGAAGGGAATGTATGAAAGTATAGTGGTACCAACACTCTTATATGGGTGTGAAGCATGGGTTGTAAATGCTGCAGCAAGGAGATGGTTGGAGGCAGTGGAGATGTCCTGTCTAAGGGCAATGTGTGGTGTAAATATTATGCAGAAAATTTGGAGTGTGGAAATTAGGAGAAAGTGTGTAGTTAATAAAGTATTAGTCAGAGGGCTGAAGAGGGGTTGTTGAGGTGGTTTGGTAATTTACAGAGAATGGATCAAAGTAGAATGACATGGAGAGCATATAAATCTGTAGGGGAAGGAAGGTGGGGTAGGGGTCATCCTCAAAAAGGTTGGAGGGAGGGGGTAAAGGAGGTTTTGTGGGTGAGGGGCTTGGACTTCCATAAGCATACAAGCATGTTAGATAGAAATGAATGGAGAGACAAATGGTATTTGGGACCTGACAAGCTGTTGGAGTGAGAGCAGGGGAATATTTAGTTAAGGGATTCAGGGAAACCGGTTATTTTTATATAGCCGGACTTAAGTCCTGGAAATGGGAAGTACAATGCCTGCACTTTAAAGGAGGGGTTTGGGATATTGGCAGTTTGGAGGGATATGTTGTTTATCTTTATATGTATATGCTTCTAAACTGTTGTATTCTGAGCACGTCTGCAAAAACTGTGATTATGTGTGAGTGAGGTGAAAGTGTTGAATGATGATGAAAGTATTTTCTTTTTGGGGATTTTCTTTCCTTTTGGGTCACCCTGCCTCAGTGGGAGATGGCTGACTTGTTAAAAAAAAAAAAATGACTGAGTATAAATGGAAAACAGGAATTAATAAAGGGGATGTAAATAGTGTGCTAAAAATATCTAACATAGACAGGACTCGCAGCAATGGCTTTAAATTGGAAAAATTCAGATTCAGGAAGGATATAGGAAAGCAGTGGTTTGGTAACAGAGTTGTGGATGAGTGGAACAAACTCCCGAGTACCGTCATAGAAGCTAAAATTACGTTGCGTTGTTTTAAAAATAGGTTGGATAAATACACGAGTGGGTGTGATTTGGACCTAACTAGTCTGTGCTACTAGGTCGGATGTTGTGCTCCTCCTTTAATTTACATGTCTGACCTCACTAGGTCAGTGAGGTCAGACGGTCTGTGAGCTTAAGGTCACTAGGTCATTGAGCTTAAGGTCACTAGGTCAGTGAGCTTAAGCTGGTAGGAGAATTGGACCTGCCTCACATAGGCCAATAGGCCGTTTGCAGTGTTCCTTCTTTCTTATGTTCTTATAACAAATAACAAGCAGTGATAAACGTCTTCTGTTTTGCTACAGAGTGTACAACACTTAAAAAATGTAATTTACAGGAAGCAGACCTGTAGGAATACATTCAAGAGTTCAGTACATGAAAACAAAACTCCATGTGTACTTCATTGTAATTTAATAAGGTTATGGGAAGAACATACCATGAAGGGATTCAAGGAAACCGGTTAGCCAGACTCTGAGCCCTGGAGGCAGGAAGTACAGTGCCTGTACTCTGGAGGGATGGGGATATTTGCAGTTTTTAACTGTATTATCAGCATGCCTCTGACAAGATAGTGATACAGTGAGTGATGATAAAAGTGTTCTTTTCTGGGTCACCCTGCTTTGGTGGGAGATGGCCAGTGTTAAAAAAATTTTATTTTCTTTAACAAATTTTGTTCAATTACACAAATAAATGAGTCAGGTATACAGAAAACACTGTATATAAGGAAGTAAGTTCTACCACTGCCCTAACATATTTTTTTAAAACACCAGCCATCTCCCACCAAGGAAAGATGGCCCAAAATAAAGGAAACACATTCACCATCATTCATTCAGTAGCTGTCTTGCCAGAAGTGTTCAGAAATTACAATTCAAGTGACTCTCCAAACTGCATCATCCTCAGCCTTCCATCAAAGTGCAGCCATTACTTCCCACTTCCAGAACTTAAGTCTGGCTAACCAGTTTCCCTCAATCACTTCATAAACATTATACTGCTCACACTCCAACAGCATGTCATGCCTAATAATATGTTCTAGTTAAGGAAAGATATTCTTATGTTACATTTTCAATATTGCAAAATAAAATAGCTGTTACTAATTAATTACTCTAATGCAACAGGTATAACTAATTCTTACTCTGTAACAATTTAAAAGAAAAAATATTACCCATGGCTGTGTTGACCTTCACATTAGAGCGGGTATTGCTGGGTCCTTTAATTAGTAATTGATTGAGGATCTCAGACTGGTTCCGCCCAGAAGGCTGCCAAGGAATCGATGTCTGTAATTTCTTCTCTAAGTCCTTTGGAAGCTTCTCTTGTGGTAGGCCTTGTGGATTTAAATGCTGCGATGGAGGCTGATTCTTTAATGAAAAATTGTAATTAGTGTAAATATTTGTACACTAAGATTACTGATGAAAAATACTGATTGTATGAGGAATAAGTAAAGGCTGTTTTATATATGAAGTACACACAAGAATGCACATATAGGAAACCATTATAATACGAAGTGAAAAGAGTTTAGAGTGAAAAAAAAAGTCTGCCAGATGACAACACAGAATATGAAAATTATCTAAAAGCTAAAGAAATACTTCTGTTGTAAAAGGAATATGGAAAAAATCCAATGAGTGAGACTGATTCAGAAACACCAGACAAAATCTGTAGTTTACAAAATTACCTATTACTGTTATAATCATGGAAAAACAATCTCATCTCTAGTTACTGCAATCACCATTACTGTCTATGCACCCTCCTTTTCCATCAGTCTGTTAAACAAAAGGGTTACTGTATATCTAGATTAAGATTCAATTATATAGGGTTGTAACTGTAAGGTAAGACAGGGGAACTGACCAAGAATTTTGATATTTATATCAGCATTACTACAAGGTGCAAGACCACTACAGGGCAGGTAGTATAGATGCACATTAATTATGATCAGTCTAAATGCAAGTGAAAGCCTTCAGATTTGCGTGATTTTAATTCCAAAACTGCTGATGGTTTGTTAGTTGAAGTAATCAGAAGAGTGGCTCCATAGTTTACTTTTGGTATCACCTATGATCATAATAATACTCTGCTACATGTTATCATATTTCATGAAAAATAGTCAAATAGTAATAAAAAAACACTTGTAAAAATAAAAAAAATATTTTTCATCACATTTTTGCAGTTTTATATATCCCAATACATTCATAATTTTAATACTTATGACATTTGCTGGTTTCACATGATACATATTGTTTATATTCTCCAGCAAATATCCAGACACTAATTAATATTTTAATGCTTTAGCAAGTAGATGCAAGAGAAACAGTATCAATTAGAAAATAGTGATTATTGAAGGCGGGCAATAAGTAAAAGATATATGTTTATTATGGTGCTAGCACAAAAAAAAAAAAAAAAAAAAAGGCACTCTTTGCCATTCTTTATGTCATAGCTAGTAAGTCCAGACTAATTTATTTCAGTAATGAACTACACTACTACAAGTTCTGCTTCCCTTAAAAAATTGACAAAAAACTCCATCAAATTTTCACTGTATAGCACATTTCACCGAACTCATCATAGGGGAACTGTACCAGTAAGCAAGTCATCACTGGACCAAGACACAGTGCAGGTGAATTTCCAAGATAAATAAATCAACAGCCTTGTTAGGACCCAGACTATACTTAAGGATAAATAAAATTTCATAAATGTATAATTTCAAGTAATGTATAATATGAAGTTTACTGTGCTGTAAAATTATTATAATCAAAAAGAAGTGCTAAACCTACTGTGCTGTAAAAGAAAAGTCTATGGGAGTAAAATAATTTTATCACTATCTGCCAAAGGATCTATCCTAACACACTTCAATTTCTATGTACACAGTGCTCGTCATTAAAGTACGCTGGCTCCCCTCTCCAACCAGGATCACAAAATAGGTTCTCCCTTGTGCTACAGAACATCCTTCATCTGTATAGGAAGTGATTAACACACGTTCTTCAGGGTTTCATGGAGTAAATACCCACTACTCATGGATGGCAACCTCCAGCCATGGAAATGAACTGTTATCCTTTCCCAAGCAGATCTCTCTATCACATCCCAGAGGTCCTCAATAGGGTTCAAGTCTGGGAAGTTTCCTGGCCAGTCATCAAAGAAGGATACCTCACAGACAGAACAACAGATTTCATGGTGTGACAAGGATAGATTCTTTGGCAGATAGTGATAAAAATTATTTTACTCCCATAGACTTTTCTTGCATATGTATCTTTCCACTGCATGAAAGATTTGGGCAAATGATCACAGAGCAATTTTAGGTACATTATTACAGTTAATGTTAGTGGGATTGTTTTTCTGGGCATCCCTGGATGTGATTTTGGTGTGGTAGTGTCATTAACACTATCCTCAAGGAACCAACACAACCAGGTCCTTCCTGAATGCTCACGCATGCCAAAAGCTTTTAATATTTCCTATGTCTGATGGCCTGCCTTATATAATCCAACAATCTGTGCAAGTGTCCCTTGTGTCAGAGACTTACTCCTGCCCATACTAATTTGTACATAGCCAAAAATGTCAAACAAACAAAATTTCGGCTAGATCCTGCTTGTATCTGTGTCTGGATGCTGAAACGTGCAGACACGACATCAGGATAATTCGTTGAGAGACGGATGTGTTTTGTGTAGGGTGATGAAGTGAAGATGACTTCATCTTATTTCTTTCCTCTCTCCGGGCAAACACAACTTCTGCGACCACCTCTTCCCACCAATGTGAACGATATTATTGGTGTGATGCAGTGGCGTGGAGTCAATTATAGGGCTGCGGAGGGTTCTTCTTGCTTTGCAAAGTTGTGGTGGGTACACAGGCTTGTGTGTTTGTGCCCATGGCCCGGGAGGGCCATGCCCGCAAGGGAGAGAGGTGTAGGACTGTTGACTGAGTCTAGGCCGCTGAGTGAGTGAGAGCGAGTGGGATCAGTGTCCCACTGACCTGGGCAGGCCTAGAGAGGGCAGCACCTGAGTGCCGCGAAATATGAACTCAGCTGGAAAACAGCATAGACTGTCTGTGCAGACAGTACAGGGTGTCTACAATAGTATGTGACTAAGGTAGGTAAAAATGTTCACCTGTCACTGTCATTATTAGAACATAAAAATTACACAAATTAAAAAATAAATGAGATAAAAAGGTATATCAGCAACACATCTGCAAGTGGCAGCACTTCATGTTGCTGTCAGGTGAGTGACAAGTGCTGACTTTTGCGGCCTTATATCTCTGTAGGTACTGACTCTAGAATTTTTTTTTTTACGTTACTTTACGTAAAAAAACTGTCCTCTCCATTTTAAAAAAAAATATTTTTTTATTTACCAAAATATTCGGAGTGCTGGGCGAAAGAACGTAGATCTACGTTTGAACAGTTAAGGGGTTAAAATTGTTTAGCACTTTAACCCTTAAACTGTCCAAACGTAGATCTACGTTTTTTCAACATTTGAAAGTATGTAAAAAAAAAAGTATGTAAAAAAACTTTGATCTACATTTTTTTTTGTTATATTTAAAAATATGTAAAAAACATAGATTTACTTTTGGAGGACTCGCATGTGAACGTAGATCTGTTTGGACAGTTTAAGGGTTAAACATGATGAAATGCTTAGCTCAACATTGTTCCATTTGGAATATATGGTATACATATAATTTAATTGTTTTTTAACCTGTAAACAGTTCAAACGTATATATACGTTCACTACCCCAGTGCCTCGATTATTTTGAAAAATAATTTTTTTTTTGAAATAAAGAGCACATTTTTCTAAGTGTTATAGGATAAAAAAAAATTAGGGTCAGTACTTACAGAGATGTGAGGCCGAGAAGTTGGCACTGGATGCTCCAACCTCCAGTCCTGCTGCTTGCAGAAGTGTTGCTGATAAACCTTTTTTCTATTTTTCATATTATTTGATATAATTTTTATGTTCTGATAATTAAAATTTACAGTAGTTCTTGTCATTTAATAACCAATCTTACTATTGTCTTGGAATATATACAAAGTATTTATAGGTCCCAGCAATGTTCTGGATATGTGGAAGTATATAATAATAATAATAATAATAATAATAATAATAATAATAATAATAATAATAATAATAATAATAATAATAATAATAATAATAATAATAATAATAATAATAATAATTTTTTTTTTCCAAGTCGGCCGTCTCCCACCGAAGCAGGGTGACCCAAAAAAGAAAGAAAATCCCCAAAAAGAAAATACTTTCATCATCATTCAACACTTTCACCACACTCACACATTATCACTGCTTTTGCAGAGGTGCTCAGAATACAACAGCTTAGAAGCATATACGTATAAAGATACACAACATATCCCTCCAAACTGCCAATATTGGCAGAATAATAATAATAATAATAATAATAATATTAACAAGAATAATAAGAGTAAGAGTAAGAGTAAGAAGAAGAAGAAGAAGAAGAAGAAGAAGAAGAAGAAGAAGAAGAAGAAGAAGAAGAAGAAGAAGAAGAAGAAGAAGAAGAAGAAGAAGAAGAAGAAGAAGAAGAAGAAGAAGAAGAAGAAGAAGAAGAAGAAGAAGAAGAAGAAGAAGAAGAAGAAGAAGAAGAAGAAGAAGAAGAAGAAGAAGAAGAAGAAGAAGAAGAAGAAGAAGAAGAAGAAGAATACGAAGAAGAATACGAAGAAGAATACGAAGAAGAATACGAAGAAGAATACGAAGAAGAATACGAAGAAGAATACGAAGAAGAATACGAAGAAGAATACGAAGAAGAATACGAAGAAGAATACGAAGAAGAATACGAAGAAGAATACGAAGAAGAATACGAAGAAGAATACGAAGAAGAATACGAAGAAGAATACGAAGAAGAATACGAAGAAGAATACGAAGAAGAATACGAAGAAGAATACGAAGAAGAATACGAAGAAGAATACGAAGAAGAATACGAAGAAGAATACGAAGAAGAATACGAAGAATACGAAGAAGAATACGAAGAATACGAAGAATACGAAGAATACGAAGAATACGAAGAATACGAAGAATACGAAGAATACGAAGAATACGAAGAATACGAAGAATACGAAGAAGAGTACGAAGAATACGAAGAAGAGTACGAAGAATACGAAGAAGAGTACGAAGAAGAAGAATACGAAGAAGAAGAAGAGTACGAAGAAGAAGAAGAGTACGAAGAAGAAGAAGAGTACGAAGAAGAAGAGTACGAAGAAGAGTACGAAGAAGAAGAAGAAGAGTACGAAGAAGAAGAAGAAGAAGAAAATAATAATAATACATAATAATAAGTTTCCTTGTAGCATGTAAAACAAGCCTCAGTCCACCCCTGACAGTGAAGTGATAAGATGACATAACATAAGATAAGAGTTGACATTTGACGAGCGTTGGCCCTCTCTCTGTTTTTGCTGGTACACAAACATGTGTCTGTCTATCCGTCTAGCTCTCTGTCTCAGAGAGAGCCACAAGACTGCATCAGAAAGTTTACTCATATCTTCAGGCAGAGTATAGCACTTTGTCTGGATTTTTTGGGTTACCCTACGTAATTTACACTATGTATACTTGTATTTATGTGTACCTGTGAGACAGAGATAGACAGAGACAGATAGACAGATATAGACAGAGACAGAGATAGATATAGACAGAGACAGAGATAGATATAGACACAGACAAACAAATGGAGTCAGGCCACCATCAGCCGGCCAGCCACGCAGGTGGCTAGAGAGGTGTCCAGCCAGCCAGCCAGCCAGCCAGCCAGCCAGCCAGCCAGCCAACCAACCAGCCAACCAACCAGCCAGCCAACCAGCCAGCCAACCAGCCAGCCAACCAGCCAGCCAACTAGCCAACCAGCCAGCCAACCAGCCAGCCAATCAGCCAGTCAGCCAGCCTGCTGAACAAGTATTACAATCCAGAATTGCTTCTCTTTACTTAGGGCATAGGTTATAAGATATTCTGAAAGGGTGTTGCACAAATGTTGCACATGGGTTATTATCGAGGCTTTTTGATATTTCCTTGACCACTTATGGCCACATTCACCTCAAAGCCATTAAACTTGGGGTCAACATCACTTTCCTCTTAAAATGGAAGAGTTAATACTACACGAAATCAGTGAATCCCAGGTGTCTGCTGCGCTGTTTGCTCTAGCTGGCGCTCATTTGAACTGGTGCTCCCACAAGGTACTAAGTGGTCCCAGATTTTTTTAATACAGTGCACAATGAGTGTTAAGACCCATTCTATGCTGCCAAGGCATCTCAAGCCAATCGTGCCATATTTGAAGGCAGGAAAAATAAAACATTTATATACGTTTGGGGCACTAGTGGTAAGAACATATATATACGTTTGGACTGTTTATGGGTTAATTCTATTGTCTTTTTTATATTTTGGTCTTCTAACACTATGCACAAGGAATACCTATAATACTGCAGGGAAATAAGTCATACTGTTTGACTTTACTAAGTTATCCTGGGTTAAATATACTTAAGGTGCTTTGTGGCTGAATTCCACTGTTAGTATCATGAAATAGTAATAAATTTGGAATGAATAAGTCATCTTTGTGCCATTTGCACACAATGCTTGTAGTGAAGCTGGTGATGCAACAACACCTGGTTTCATTGTATACTTTGGCTAGTCAGGCACACTAGCATGTTGGACACACAGTCATGATTTGTGCAGTTAACCATGATACACTGTGTGGACCTTTCCTCTTTGTGTGTTCTACAATCTCCACATATCTTTTTCAAAAGTATCAAGAAATTGAAGAACACTCAGAGTTGTCCAGGGGTCCAAAATATTGGCAGGTGGCAGAACTGAAGGAATGAAAATCTGTGCAAACTAGTACAGTAAACCCTCAGTTTTCATAACTTATCCGTTCCAGAAGGTTGGCCTAAATCCAAAACGGCTGAAAACCAAAGTAACATTTCCCATAAGAAATAATGTAAATCCAATTAATCCGTTTCAGACACCCATAATTATTAACAAAAAATACATTGCCTGCACTTTAAAGGAGGGGTTTCGGATATTGACAGTTTGGAGGGACTTCTAAACTGCCGTATCTGAGCGACTCTGCAAAAATAGTGATTATGTACGAGTGAGGTGAAAGTGTTGAATGATGATGAAAGTATTTTCTTTTTGGGGATTTTCTTTCTCTTTGGGTCACCCTGCCTCAGTGGGAGACGGCCGACTTGTTGAAGAAAAAAAACTATAGTTTTACAACAAAAAATGAAAAAAATAAAATGAAAAAAAAAAATGATAAATGAACATTACACATACCTTTATTGAAGACTCTTGTTGGTGAGTAGTAGTTATTTGTAATCCCAGAGGGACTACATCCTAGGCATATAGCTACATACACTGCGGCCTACAGCCATATTATTACCATCAACATACCATGTTCACTGAGATTAATCATTTCTAACAACTACCTTTAGATGCCATCATAAACAAAGGGAGAATTAATAATAATTCATGCCGAGAATTGTAAACAAATGCCTTATGTACTATTAAGGGTGTTTATTGGGCCAACACAGATTCATACACGTTTTCTCTGGAGCTGGACCAGAGAAAATGTAATATTTACCCTCCACTTGACCCCACCTTTTGATAGCATATAAACACTGCATGTTTATATGCTATGTAATGTGTTTCTTGTGGCATAATTTTGAAGAAAATATCATAGTTGGATTAATGAAAATGTCTATATTAACCTAAAATAAGACATTTAATGTGCCCAAGAGTGGTTATTATCAAACATACATCACATATAAACATTGCATGTTTATATGCTATGTAACGTGTTTCTTACATAATTTTGAAGACAATATCATAGATGGATTAATGAAAATGTCTATATTAACATAAACTAAGACATTTAATGTGCCCAAGATTAATCATTATTAGTACTATTAGTATTATTATGGTGTTAAGACTAGAAGGACACTCTTAGTGAACGAGTAACAAAGGCATATTTATGTGCTATGTAACGTGTTTCTTACATAATTTTGAAGAAAATATCATAGACAGATTAATGAAAATGTCTATATTAACTTAAAATAAGACATTTAATGTGCCCAAGAGTGAGTCACGAACGTATGAGCAGCCCAGGTGGATGTGTCTGGTACCATCAATTTCCGAGCCAATGTACAAAACCAGGGGGAAAATTTCGCCAAAAAAAGTGCTCAAAATCCGAACTGAACGATTTCTGCACCAGCCAAAAACCAGGGGTCCACTGTATATTGGTTTCACAGGCCATAAAAATTACTTGAAAAAAATAAATAATTAGAAAAGCAAAGAAAAAATAGAATACAACTAAAAAAAAAAATAGAGTGAGCAGCAGTTACCAACGTTACTGTCAGCCAGTCACTCACTGTCAACTTCACGCCTCTATATCTTGGTAAGTACTGGAGAGTTTACCTGGAGAGAGTTCTAGGGGTCAACACCCCCGCGGCTCGGTCTGTGACCAGGCCTCATGGTGTGACCAGGCAATTTTTTTTTTTTGTGTCATTACACCCACAAAAACATTCCGACTAGTTATGAAAGAAAATACAGATTTTTTTTTAATTCTTCAACCCTGAGAGCAAGTCTGCGAGCAGGGGTCTCGACCCCTCAAAGGGTTAATGCATATATTTTTGTTGAATAAGACACATGTGCAACACCTGGATATTTACCTTGTAAAGATAACCAGATGCTGCACGTGTCTTATTCATTAACTTATCAGTATTGTATCCCATTAACATTATAACAACATTTTTGTAGAGAAAGTAAAGGCAAATGCCTAATTTGCCCAGATACAGAAGATATATAGTCAACATAGTGAAAAACTCTTATTTTTCAAGGTACAGCATTCTCCCCAATTCTCGCATATTTTGCATCTGACATAGACAATTATAAAAACCATAACACTGTAACATCCTTCACAAACCATACTGTATGTATGCCATACTAAAACATTTAAAAGATGTCTCCTTAACAAATATCCTAATACCAAACAATTTTTTTTCAATAAACTGGTGTCTATCTCAAATTTCCAGGTTGTTGTAAATGAGGTTTTAGAGAAGGCCATAGATAACAGTGTGACATTAAATAATAATTAATTACAGTTACTCCATCTTCGAAAATTAGAAAAATTAAAATGATAGAAACACAAAAGGCAATCAAAGTCCTCAATCAAGCAGAAGAAGAATGTAAGAGACCTAGGAGTAATCATTTTGCAATATCTTAGTCAAGATACTCTTAAAAGAACAAAGAAAATAATGGGCTATACAACAAGAATCTTCAATGCAGAGAGATGAGAAGCCTATGATGATATTCTTCAAGGTGCTAAAATATTAATTTATAGCAAAAACCTCTTTAGCAGTAGGCAAAATTGCAGACCTGGAGAATATACAAAAAACTTTTCCCTGCTCATATCTGTTCAAATTTGTAGTTTCTCCAAGCCAGTCCTCTATAGCCAAGTTATGATACCTATGATCAGAGAGCAAGCAACACTAGCCTGACTAACCAGACCAGAATCCAGGCTGGTTGCTGGCAGATAACAACCATCCAGGAAGGTAGTAGGCTAGGAGATAGCAATCATCCAGGAAAGTAGTAGGATCTTAGATAGCAACCATCCAGGAAGGTGGTAGGCTGGTAAATAGCAACCATCCAGGAAGGTAGTAGGTTGGTAGATAGCAACCATCCAGGAAGGTAGTAGGCTGGTAAATAGTAACCATCCAGGAAGGTAATAGGCTGGTAGATAGCAACCATCCAGAGAGGTACTATGTGTATTCAATATGTACTTATATTTACTGTCTTGTGATGTTTCTCAATATTCATTATCACTCTAAAACTGAATCTCCAATTTAAGAGGCATGTTCTGATACTGGGTTGTGCATGCAATGATTCCCAGAGCAATTAAGAGATAAACAAACCCTAGAAAAACTGGGAATTAATCTGCAGATGTTAATTTTAATGACATGTTCTCTCTGAACTAATTATGAAGAAGCATATTTTACAACAGTATTAACTCTTTCTCTAACTTCTATGCAAAAGTACTCACTCCAAGCATGAAACATGCAGTATTAGATATTTTTAAAGAGTTACAAGACTGCGAGAATATAAAAACATACTTGGTTCATATGGACTGGTTCCTTGGCTAAAAGGGAGGCAAGCATTTTGTTCCTTTCCCATAGTTTTGAAGAGCCCTGGTTGGTTGGACTAACTCCAGGACCTCCATGACCAATGCCCCCACTAGTATTGTTCCCAATAGGGGTTGAAGGGCCATGAGGAGTTGTAGGTCCACCGTGTGGAGTTGAAGGACCTCCATGTGGAGTTGAAGAGCCTCCATGAGGTGTTGATGGACCACCATGAGGTGTGGAAGGTCCCCCATGTTGGACAGGTGCAGGACTCATAGAGCTGGCAGGAGGTGATGGACCCAACAGACTCTCAAATGCACCCATCATCTGCCACACAATTGTAATAATATACAAACTGCTCAAAATGTGCAATTATTACTTACAGGACATTTTATTCCATAAATTTTTTCTTTGAATGACTAGGCACATTAACAAATGAATGTTTTAAATTTATACCACTTCAAAATTTTCCAATAATTCACAAAGTTTTCAAGTTACCTGTTTGCTAGGATTGCCATCGTGAGCTTCATCACTAGGTCGTTTGATACCCCTTAACATGGTGGATGCACTCAACATATCTGCACTACGCGGTCTTGGAGGCGCACCAGAATTGGTAGACTGGGATATACTAGATGATGAGGTTAAGGTACTGAGAGTAGAGGGTGACGTAGAGGCGGAATTTGTTGACTGTATACCTCCTCCAGGCCCTTGTGGTTGTCGAAAGTCAGACGTTATGTCTGGCTTCTTTTCGTCTGGGGTATCATTTAGAAGTTCCCAAATATCATCACTACTTTTTCTGTTTTCGTTGTCATCATCATCATTATTCAGGAGCTGAAAATTAGTATAATTTAATTACAAAAAACTTCTTGAAGTTATTGAATTTGAAAAAGACTAATTTACCACATCAGTCTTGTGATACTTACTGTACATTTCTATAATAATCAGCAACCTATTTCATTTAGTTTAGCTTATTAATGTTCAAGGAGTCCCAAACCTCCCTAACTTCTGATTTTTTTTAACACACGGGCGGCCGTCTTCCACCAAAGTAGTGAGATGTGAACAGACAATATAAAAAAATCTATTTGATATGAAAATATATAGTATAGTATTTGAGTTTATCCATCAGGGTCACTTTCATCCCTTTAACTGTGGCTTGCAGACATCATTTTTTATTTTGCTTTTATTACAGAAAGTCAAGTATAATGAAATCTTAAAACCAAAACAAGACATTAATACATTCCCATCGTATGAAGTGAGGATTTTGTGATCCTTAAACCTGGTGAGTGTACCAGGTTCAAGGAAACATTTGCTTATTTTTGTCAGAGGTATTGCAATATTTACACTATACACAAAGGTGTATAGTGTAAATATTTCAATTTCAATAATATGTATTATACATGTTTCACTGAAACAAATGAAACACATAAAAACAAATACCTTTGTAGTGAATCTACAGCTCATCAGTTGTGTAAGAAGCACATTCACAATGTGTTCATATATGTGATAAACATTTTCCTTATAACATTATAAATCAGTTGATGTTTTATCATGCCCGAAAAAATGATACAGCCTCTCCTCACTTAGCGACATACTCATTTACCGATGCCTCTGATTTACGACAGGCTCTCTAACCAGTATTAATACCTAAATAATGTATATTCAAACTGATTTCCTCTATTCTGCTGACTTCAATATAGAGTAAACTACCAGAAATGTTATAAATGGTGCAAAGGTAACATAAAAACAATATCAAACATGGTGGACACAAACTCTCTACCATTATAGTCTGCTCCTCACTTAGCGACGAATTCGTTTAACCCGTAAACGGTCCAAGCAGATCTACGTTCACATGTGTAGTGCTACAAAAGTAGATCTACGTTTTTTTTACATATTTTCAAATGTAACAAAAAAAAAAGTAGATCAAAGTTTTTTTACACATTTTCAAATGTAAAAAAACAAAAAGAAGATCTACTTTGTTTACATACTTTCAAATGTTGAAAAAACGTATATATACGTTTGGACCGTTTACGGGTTAAAGACTTGGTCTTGAGAACGAAACTCCATCGTTAACCCTTAAACTGTCCAAACGCAGATCTATGTTTTTGCACGTAGCGCTCCAACCTTGATTTTCTCCATAAGAAAGCATGTAAAAAACATAGCTCTACGTTTCGAGCGCTACGCAAACGAACGTAGATCTACATTTGGACAGTTTAAGGGTTAAGTGAGGAGAAGCTGTACATGCAAACGGAATTTTGTGCCCAGCTGTACCACACTAGGAAGGCCTGATGTGCTTCTGCTTGTTCTACACACATTTATCTACTGTCTTCCTCACATCATATATTTCTAACATAGGTTAGACCAAAATTGGAATATGTGATGTCTTTTGCTCTTGCCAGGACTAATTTCATTACAAAGGTTAGGAACCAATATCTTGAGTATATTCCAGTTAGCCCAAGACCAATCGATCGATCAACGATCACTCTTTGTCTCTCTGTCTGTCTCGCTCTCTCTCTCTCTCTCTCTCTCTCTCTCTCTCTCTCTGTCTCTCTCTCTGACACTTTCAATATTTTTAATCACACATACCATGCATCACAGCTACACTGAAAACTAAATTTAAAACTAACAAGAGAATTTCATTAAAAATATCTTTATTGGATATCTCCATACCCAAATATCTTAATAAACTGTCTTGAGTACTTCTTTTAAATTATAATAACATGTCTCTTAAATTTTTCAATACATATTATATGATAAAGATGGTAACAAGGAAAAAAATATTACTACTAGTTTCTCACCCAAATAGCACATGGAGTTTTTTCTCTAACAATGATAGGGGAAAACTATCAAGTTTCGAAAAGTTTGAATGCCTGAGCTATTTAGGAATAGTCTCCAAATATTTCCAACAAAATACAATGTTTTTTTGTGTTTAGGTATCAGTAAATGTTAAGTACAAATTACCAGAACAATTGCTGCCATGAATCACAACAATACAGAGTATAAACAGTGCTGAGATGCTGCTGTGTAGACACTGTGTTAGCTTGGCCAGCCCTAACAAAGAGCCACACACCTAACCTTCAACTTTTTAATACCCCATACATTACTCGGGAGGTTTACTTCAAAAACTGCTTCAATTAAAAGGATCCTGGTACCAATGATACTGGACTATCATAACAGAACATTCTCCATTTTTTTTTTTTTCAACAAGTCGGCCGTCTCCCACCGAGGCAGGGTGACCCAAAAAAGAAAGAAAATCCCCAAAAAGAAAATACTTTCATCATCATTCAACACTTTCACCACACTCGCACATTATCACTGTTTTTGCAGAGGTGCTCAGAATACAACAGTTTAGAAGCATACACATATAAAGATACACAACATATCCCTCCAAACTGCCAATATCCCAAACCCCTCCTTTAAAGTGCAGGCATTGTACTTCCCATTTCCAGGACTCAAGTCCGACTATATGAAAATAACCGGTTTCCCCGAATCCCTTCACTAAATATTACCCTGCTCACACTCCAACAGCTCGTCAGGTCCCAAGTACCATTCGTCTCCATTCACTCCTATCTAACACGCTCACGCACGCTTGCTGGAAGTCCAAGCCCCTTGCCCACAAAACCTCCTTTACCCCCTCTCTCCAACCCTTTTGAGGACGACCCCTACCCCGCCTTCCTTCCCCTATAGATTTATATGCTTTCCATGTCATTCTACTTTGATCCATTCTCTCTAAATGACCAAACCACCTCAACAACCCCTCTTCTGCCCTCTGACTAATACTTTTATTAACTCCACACCTTTTCCTAATTTCCACACTCCGAATTTTCTACATAATATTTACACCACACACTGCCCTTAAACAGGACATCTCCACTGCCTCCAACCGTCTCCTCGCTGCTGCATTTACCACCAAAGCTTCACACCCATATAAGAGTGTTGGTACCACTTTACTTTCATACATTCCCTTCTTTGCCTCCATGGATAACATTTTTTGTCTCCACAAATACCTCAATAGACCACTCACCTTTTTCCTTCATGCCCTCGTCTGCTACATGTCCCTATCCACTGACACCTATATAAGCGCTGGCTTCCTTGCCTACGCTTCAGAATCTATACAACCACGGTGCTCTTCACACCAACTCCATGGCTGAGGGACTGATTACCTCATCTTTTGTATATAGCTCTACTGTCTTCTAGTTATGTCCTAGAATCTACATTGATAAAGCCACTGGATGGTGAAACGTCTACAATAAAGATAACCAGATGTTGCACATGTGTCTTAACTTTCACCATTCTCCTTTGTATGGACTGATGAAGCCACTGTGTGGCAAAACGTTTCCTCATTAAAGATACCCAAGTGTTGCACATATGTCTAATTTATCATTATTTTGTGACTTTACATATTCCACATTAAGTGACTAATGTTTACGAAAACATACAAGCTTACCACACATGCACTAAATGGTCATACACAAAAAAGAAATGAATTTGGTCTGCAATCAACCAAGAAATAAAAAAGTAAAAAAAATAGCATATGCAATATAAAATCATTCACACAGAAATCAAAGCTGATTCTTACAACACCTGGAAGCAATAAGAGCAGCCTCAGCAGCAATATTGCTTCCAATACAAAATCATATTTCTTTACTTATTTTTCTCAAAAAACAAAAAAAAAAAAAAAATATTGGGACATTAAATAAGATGTCTAAACTGTTACATACTAATAATAATAAAAGCGGTCAAAAACAAATGAAAATTTTAATTTAAAATTATCATGATACTTCTCCCTTCCTTCCTTCCTTCACAAGCCATCCAGCCTGTCTTTATCTGGATTAAGACAAATTATGATGTCTGAACACATAACTCCCTACTACTCTTTCCACCCACCCTCCCTCCCTCCCTCCACCCTCCCTCCCTCCACCCACCCACCCTCCAGACACTGTGTCAGAGCACCCAACTTCATGATGAATTAGACATGTGCAACATCTCGATATCTTTATTATGTTGATGTTACACCAACCAGTGACTTTATCAATACAATAAAAAGACATAAAATAAAGGAAAGATTGTAGTCCCTTAGCCTTGAAGAATTTTATACAGAATTAAAATAAGAGAGAGATGCAGACGACTGTACACTGACATTCACTTATCCAAGAGAAGAAATGCCAGCTGCACTAAGCTACATCAATCACCAGCTAAGAGCTATATCAGCTTGGGGAAATAGATGGCAAGTAACATTTGCACCTGAGAAAACGAAAATGATGATGGTCTCTAGGCACCATGATGGTAATGCTGGTGCAGTAGTAAGGATGAATGGGAGGGTGTTGGCACCTGGAGAAGAAGTTGATATCCTTGGGGTGAAATATGACTCCAAACTAACAATGAAGAACCATGTTGTAAATCTTGCAAACAAGGCAGCCAGGAAGCTTACAGCACTTTGCCGTATCTCGCATCTGCTTGACAATAGGGGTTGCAAGATTCTGTATGAGGCACAAGTATGCTCACACCTTGAGTATGCTCCACTTTCTTGGTTTGCCTGCCCCCCCTCTCATCTGCGACTGCTTGACAGAGTAGAGAACAGAGCAAGACGTCTCATCTCTCACCTGGACCCATTCTGGATAGACCTGTCATTTCAGCAGAGCCTTCAACACAGGAGGGATGTGGGTGGCCTTACTGTTATGTACAAGGCCAAAATTGTCAAAGTACCACACTTGGATCCACTTCGAGGACAGCGTGAAACAAGCTTTTATGTCACAAGACGGGCAGAAAGCAGCAACTTCACTCTGGCTGTACCCTTCTCCAGAACATCACTCCATCTGAGATCATATATACCCAGGATGACTCGAGTATGGAACACATTCATACAGCATAATGATGTCAATGAGATAAAGTCAGTTGATCAAATGAAAATTCTGGCCCACAGATGGCTCCAACTTCATCCTGTTCCATACTTGTATGTCTCATAACAATAAAAATGTTTCAAATGAGCTGATGTAGGTAACAGCTCTTAGCTTGTCAATAAAGTTAGGAATCCTTAACCTGTAAATAGCTTGTCAATAAAGCTAGAGATCCTTAACCTTGTTGAACCCTGTGTAAAAAAAAAAAAAAAAAAGAGAGAGAGAGAGTGTGTGTGTGTACTTACTTATATGTACTCACTTATTTCTGGTTACAGGAGTCAAGTCATAGTTCCTGTCCCCACCTCTTTGCTGGTGGCTACTAAGCCCACTCTCTCCCTGCTCCATGAGCTTTATTTTGTGTGTGTTAGTTACCATTTTGTCCTAGGCACATGTCGATTAGACACTAGGCCTGTTGTATGTGTGTGTCTGTATGCATGTGTGTGTGTGTGTGTGTGTGTGTGTGTGTGTGCGTGTGTGTGTGCGTGCGTGCGTGTGCGTGTGTGTGTGTGTGTGTGTGTGTGTGTGTGTGTGTGTGTGTGTGTGTGTGTGTGTGTGTGTGTGTGTGTGTGCGCGTGTGTGTGCGTATGTGCGTGTGTGTGCGTGTGTGTGCGTGTGTGTGCGTGTGTGTGCGTGTGTGTGCGTGTGTGTGCGTGTGTGTGCGTGTGTGTGCGCGCGTGTACTCACCTAGTTGAGGTTGCGGGGGTCGAGTCCGAGCTCCTGGCCCCGTCTCTTCACTGATCGCTACTAGGTCACTCTCCCTGAGCCGTGAGCTTTATCATACCTCTGCTTAAAGCTATGTATGGATCCTGCCTCCACTACATCGCTTCCCAAACTATTCCACTTACTGACTACTCTGTGGCTGAAGAAATACTTCCTAACATCCCTGTGATTCATCTGTGTCTTCAGCTTCCAACTGTGTCCCCATGTTACTGTGTCCAATCTCTGGAACATCCTGTCTTTGTCCACCTTGTCAATTCCTCTCAGTATTTTGTATGTCGTTATCATGTCCCCCCTATCTCTCCTGTCCTCCAGTGTCGTCAGGTTGATTTCCCTTAACCTCTCCTCGTAGGACATACCTCTTAGCTCTGGGACTAGTCTTGTTGCAAACCTTTGCACTTTCTCTAGTTTCTTTACGTGCTTGGCTAGGTGTGGGTTCCAAACTGGTGCCGCATACTCCAATATGGGCCTAACGTACACGGTGTACAGGGTCCTGAATGATTCCTTATTAAGATGTCGGAATGCTGTTCTGAGGTTTGCTAGGCGCCCATATGCTGCAGCAGTTATTTGGTTGATGTGCACTTCAGGAGATGTGCCTGGTGTTATACTCACCCCAAGATCTTTTTCCTTGAGTGAGGTTTGTAGTCTCTGGCCCCCTAGACTGTACTCCGTCTGCGGTCTTCTTTGCCCTTCCCCAATCTTCATGACTTTGCACTTGGTGGGATTGAACTCCAGGAGCCAATTGCTGGACCAGGTCTGCAGCCTGTCCAGATCCCTTTGTAGTTCTGCCTGGTCTTCGATCGAGTGAATTCTTCTCATCAACTTCACGTCATCTGCAAACAGGGACACCTCAGAGTCTATTCCTTCCGTCATGTCGTTCACAAATACCAGAAACAGCACTGGTCCTAGGACTGACCCCTGTGGGACCCCGCTGGTCACAGGTGCCCACTCTGACACCTCGCCACGTACCATGACTCGCTGCTGTCTTCCTGACAAGTATTCCCTGATCCATTGTAGTGCCTTCCCTGTTATCCCTGCTTGGTCCTCCAGTTTTTGCACCAATCTCTTGTGTGGAACTGTGTGAAATGCCTTCTTGCAGTCCAAGAAAATGCAATCCACCCACCCCTCTCTCTCTTGTCTTACTGCTGTCACCATGTCATAGAACTCCAGTAGGTTTGTGACACAGGATTTCCCGTCCCTGAAACCATGTTGACTGCTGTTGATGAGATCGTTGCTTTCTAGGTGTTCCACCACTCTTCTGATAATCTTCTCCATGATTTTGCATACTATACATGTCAGTGACACTGGTCTGTAGTTTAATGCTTCATGTCTGTCTCCTTTTTTAAAGATTGGGACTACATTTGCTGTCTTCCATGCCTCAGGCAATCTCCCTGTTTCGATAGATGTATTGAATATTGTTGTTAGGGGTACACATAGCACCTCTGCTCCCTCTCTTAATACCCATGGGGAGATGTTATCTGGCCCCATTGCCTTTGAGGTATCTAGCTCACTCAGAAGCCTCTTCACTTCTTCCTCGGTTGTGTGCACTGTGTCCAGCACATGGTGGTGTGCCCCACCTCTCCGTCTTTCTGGAGCCCCTTCTGTCTCCTCTGTGAACACTTCTTTGAATCTCTTGTTGAGTTCCTCACATACTTCACGGTCATTTCTTGTTGTCTCTCCTCCTTCCTTCCTTAGCCTGATTACCTGGTCCTTGACTGTTGTTTTCCTCCTGATGTGGCTGTACAACAGTTTCGGGTCAGATTTGGCTTTCGCTGCTATGTCGTTTTCATATTTTCTTTGGGCCTCCCTTCTTATCTGTGCATATTCGTTTCTGGCTCTACGACTGCTCTCCTTATTCTCCTGGGTCCTTTGCCTTCTATTTTCCTTCCATTCCCTAGCACACTTGGTTTTTGCCTCCCTGCACCCTTGGGTAAACCATGGGCTCATCCTGGCTGTACTCACCTATTTGTACTCACCTATTTGTGGTTGCAGGGGTCGAGTCCTAGCTCCTGGCCCCGCCTCTTCACCAGTTGCTACTAGGCCCTCTCTCTCCCCGCTCCATGAGCTTTATCAAACCTCGTCTTAAAACTGTGTATGGTTCCTGTGTGCATGTGTGTGTGCGTGTGTGTGTGTGCATGTGTGTGCGTGTGTGCGTGCGTGTGTGTGTGTGCGTGCGTGTGTGTGTGTGCGTGTGTGCGTGTGTGTGTGTGTGTGTGCGTGTGTGTGTGTGTGTGCATGTGTGTGTGTGCGTGTGTGTGTGTGCGTGTGTGTGTGTGCGTGTATGTGTGTACGTGTGTACGTGTGTGCGTGTATGTGTGTGCGTGTGTGTGTGTGTGCATGTGTGTACTCACCTATTTGTGGTGGCAGGGGTCGAGTCATAGCTCCTGACCCCGCCTCTTCACTGATTGCTACTAGGTCCTCTCTCTTCCTGCTCCATGAGCTTTATCATACCTCGCCTTAAAACTATGTATGATTCCCGCCTCCACTACGTCACTTTCTAGGCTATTCCACGGCCTGACTACTCTATGACTGATGAAATACTTCCTAACATCCCTTTGATTCATCTGAGTCTTCAACTTCCAATTGTGGCCATAGTTATAACCGCTATTAGTTATCGGGTCAGTGGTGTGCTGACAGTGGTGAATCAGGTTGGATCAGTAATGTATTGATAGCAGTGAATCAGTGCAGTAACACCTGAATATTCTAAGTTGCATTCTGTGTAACCGATATATAAAAGAACATTATTATTATGTATGATTAACATGGGGAAATGGAATAGAATTCTTCCTCCATAAGCCATGCATGTCATAAGAGGCGACTAAAATGCTGGGAGCAAAGGGCTAGTGATCCCTTCACCTGTATACATTACTGAAGTTAAAAAGAGAAACTTTTTGCTTTTTCTTTTTAGGCCACCCTGCCTCGGTGCGATACGGCCAGTTTGTTGAAAGAAGAAGAAGAAAGAATAACACATCGGCTGTTTCCCACCAAGGTAGGGTGGTCCAAAAAAAAAAAAAAAACTTTCACCATCATTCACTCCATCACTGTCTTGCCAGAAGCGTGCTTACAGTAGTTATAAAACTGCAACATTAATACCCCTCCTTCAGAGTGCAGGCACTGTACTTCCCATCTCCAGGACTCAAGTCTGGCCTGCCGGTTTCCCTGAATCCCTTCATAAATGTTACCTTGTTCACACTCCAACAGCATGTCAAGTCCTAAAAACCATTTGTCTCCATTTGCTCCTATCTAACATGCTCATGCATGCTTCCTGGAAGTCCAAGCCCATCTCACACAAAACCTCCTTTACCCCCTCCCTCCAACCTTTCCTAGGGTGACCCCTACCCTGCTTTCCCTCCACTTCAGATTTATACACTCTTGTTCAATTTTGGTCCAACCTCTCTACATGTCTGAACCACCTCAATAACCCTTCCTCAGCCCTCTGGATAATTGTTTTGGTAATCTCACACCTCCTCCTAATCTCCAAACTACAAATTCTCTACATTATATTCACACCACACATTGCTCTGAGACACGACATCTCCACTGCCTCCAGCCTTCTCTCTGCTGTAACATTCACCACCCATGCTTCACACCCATATACACATATTTTCTTGGAGTCGCCCTGCCTCGGTGGGAGACGGCAAGCGTAATATAAGAGGGGCCTGGAGACATGACTAATGAACAGAGAAAATATTATTTTAGTGCCAAGAATATTGGCACTGTTTATTCTGGACTGTATTTTGAAATTGGCATCTCCTGAAATTTGTGTGAAATTGTCCAAATTACCAATTTCTGACCACTTTATTGGATAGTTGAAATGGGTAAATATGCGGTTCCTTGTGCTCAACTGACAGAACAGAAGGAATACTAGCGAAATAGCTAAGAGTTTGTTAGACTGGAACAATGGAATGGGCCAAAAACAGGGTATAAAGTGGGTGAAATTGCTGATGCCTAAATACTGCCGTTAGGTTAAGTGTATTCTAACCTAACTGCTCTGTAATCCAGCAAAATCACTAATCTAGCACCCTACAGGCCCCGATGATGCCGGATTAGTGATGGTCAACCTGTACCACTATAAATGGCCCTGTATGTTGTGTCTTATCTCTCTCAGCATTTTATGCCTAACTTCAGCATTTTTGTGCAAAAGGCAGCTAAATCCCATGTTCTGAAAGCTTCACATTAGTCTTTCAGGAAGAATTCTATGAAAAACATTTTTCAAATATAAATGCATTATTTTCTTTCTTCAAAAATTTCTGTGACTAGTGTAGTAGCATAGTAGAAGACCAGGGACACAAGCTGTTTACTATTTATAGCAATATATTATAATTAAAAAAAAGTGCTTTCAATATGTCATCTATATCAAACACTGTTAAGCTTGAAGGGTTGGATAGTATAAACAAACAGGACTCACATGAAGTCAGGACAAAGAGGGTTCACATGAAGTCATGACAAAGAAGGCTCAAATGAAGTCAGGACAAAGAGAGCTCATATGAAGTCAGGACAATGAGGGCTCACATGAAATCAGGACAAAATGGGCTCACATGAAGTCAGGACAGAGAGAGCTCATATGAAGTCAGGACAAAGAAGGCTCACATGAAATCAGGACAAAATGGGCTCACATGAAGTCAGGACAGAGAGAGCTCATATGAAGTCAGGACAAAGAGGGCTCACATGAAGTCAGACAAAGAAGGCTCACATAAAGTCAGGACAAAGAAGGCTCACATAAAGTCAGAACAAAGAGGGCTGACATGGAATCAGGACAAGAGGGAAGACTGCTGATATCTGAATGTTGTGAAATGGAAAAGGTAGGTGATGTACTCACCTATTTCAGAAGAGTACACCACCAATTGCCCCCCCCCCCTTCCTTTGTCTATTCTATGGTTCACCTTATCTTTCTTAAATAATCTATGTCACAGTATTCAAATATCAGCATTATTGTGTGCGTTATGGTTCCACATGAGCCCTGGTTGTTCATGCTAACCAACTCTACAAGCTTAGTAGTGCTTTAGTTTGACATTATTATTCAAACTGTTTGATATGGGTAACAAATTCAAAGTGTATTTTTTAATTATGGTGCATTACTAATAGTGAAAAAAAGGCTTGACAAACTGTGTTCCTAATCATCTTAATACCACAGATAGGGGAACTCTGGATCCTTGTTTAACATATACTAGGTATCAGTTTTAAGCTTTGTAAGTGTGCTTGAGCTTCTGTGGAAAGAAAAAATTTATCTATGAAGGCAAATAAAGTAAATGTGCCAAAGTATAATGGTATCAACACTTTTATGTAACTGTGAGGCATGGGTATTTCGGTGAAGAGGAGATTGAAGGCAGTGATATTATGTTTGAGAACAATGTCTTATATGAATATTCTGCAGATAATTCAGAGCATAGAGACCAGAAGACAGTGTGGGGTTACCAAAAGTATAATTCAAAGTGATGAAGAGGGTTTGTTGAGGCAGTACTGCATTTAGAGATGATGGAGCACAATGCAGTGACTCAAAGGGTATATAAATCTGGGATGGAAGGAAGGAGGAGTAGGGGTCATCCCAAGAAGGGTTGGAGGGAGGTGGGGAGGAATGTAAAGGTTTTGAATGGTAAAGTGTTAGAATGGACTGAGAGGAGACAAGTGGTTTTAATTGCCTGACATGCTATTGAAGCATTAGCATGATAACATTTACAAAACAATGCAGGGGAAACCAGTTAGCCAGACTTGAGGTGGAGGTGGAAAGTACAGTTTCTAAACTCTAAAGGAGGGGCAGGAATGGTGAAGTTTAGAGGGACATCTGAACTGTTATATCAGGAGTTTTCTAGCAGGACACTGAATGAATGACAGCGATTTTTTTATTTTGGAGGGGGGGAGGGGAGGGGGAGGATTAGGGGTTATTCTGTTTTGGTGGGATACAGCCAGTGTGTTAAAAAATTAAATTAAATAAGTATGACCAAGAGAAATTTCTGCAATCAATTTAAAAAATGTTACATATGAATTCCTTAATAGATCTTAAAATCTTACCTCTCTTAACATATTATTTGCTGTGGAATTTACTGCTGGAGATGAGGATGTGTTGGGCTTGAAGTCATGGTGAGAGGGAACTCGTGACATAAGCCGTTCTAATGTACTATTACCATCTACACCACCAGCTATCCCTCCTTGGGTATCATCTTCATCCTTTTGGTTGAGGAGATCCTTGAGGATTTTATTAGAGTTGTCCGAAGGCAAATCACTACCACTTTCACCATGACTGAGAAGTTTTCGTAAACGGGTATTATCACCAATGGAGGACACACCAGAATCATCACCCGCTGCCCCCGTACTACTTGGCCGCCCAGATAAAGATTCATCCAATAATGATCCTCCATTACCAGAAGTTCCTGCATGCAATCTGTCAGCTGTTGATGACCCATTACCCTCTTGGAAAGGTCTGCACAAATTAAAACATGTGGTTAAATACATATTTATACCATGTTTAATATACAAAATAAAGTGCTAATGAGAAACAAAATTATGAGTTAATTTTCTTCCATTAGTTACATTAAACATTATTGAAACAATGTATGGTGTGTATGAATTCACTGTCTAAGAAGCAAATTAAAAAATACTATGGCAGAATGGAAACCTTTAATGACACATTTTGCCTAATGTCCAAGCTTTCTCAAGGCTATAAAGAATACAGTTCATACTGACTTTTTCACCATCTTGTAAATAGACCTACATTTTCAGCACAGTGCCCTCGAATATGCTATAAGAAGAGCATAATGGGAAAAAACTATGACCTTGTGTTTGGTTTAAGATAGTGACTTTGAGAGATTTTTCTCAGATGGTTATCGTGGTTTTATTGGCTGTTTCAGTAATAAATAATAGTATGGAGTGGTTGCATTAGCCAATTTGATTGAGGGTGTAATTGATGACTTGTCTAGGACTTTAAACTGATAGATTATAGAGGCATGGGTGTTTGTGGAGAACAATCAGGCTGCAGTTTTAAGGTTGAAAATAGCAGATATTACCGGGACACCTGAGGGATATGTTTAAAAGATAATATTCAAAATAAAGTTGCTAGTAAAGGCAAAGCTAATGATCAACAAACAAAGAGAGATAGTAGAGGGCAACAAGTGACTAGCTCCCTTAAAGTTTACTATACAAATAGTAGGAGTCTAAGAAATAAGATAGATGAGCTAAGATTACTTGCAAGTGCAAGTAATATAGATCTTTCTTTCTTTCAACACACCGGCCGTATTCCACTGAGGCGGGGTGACCCAAAAGAAAAAACAAAAGTTTCTCCTTTTACATTTAGTAATATATACAGGAGAAGAGGTTACCAGCCCTTTGCTCCCAGCATTTTAGTCGCCTCTTACAACAAACATGGCTTACAGAGGAAGAATTCTGTTCCACTTTCCCATGGAGATAAGAGGAAATAAACAAGAATAAGAGCTAGAAAAAAAAATAGGAGAAAACCCAGAGGAGTGTGTGTATATATATGCTTGTACATGTATGTGTAGTGTGACCTAAGTGTAAGCAGAAGTAGCAAGATGTACCTGAAATCTTGCATGTTCATGAGACAGAAAAAAGGACACAAGCAATCCTACCATCATGTAAAACAATTACAGGCTTTCATTTTACACTCACTTGGCACGACGGTAGTACCTCCCTGGGCAGTTGCTGTCTACCAACCTACTACCTAGGAAGTAATATAGATCAACTTCTTTCAACACACCAGCCGTATCCCACCAAGGCAGAGTGGCCCAAAAGGAAAACCGAAAGTTTCCCCTTTTACATTTAGTAATATATACAGGAGAAGAGGTTACTAGCCCCTTGCTCCAGGCATTTTAGTCGCCTCTTACAACACGCATGGCTTACGTAGGAAGAATTCTATTCCACTTCCCCATGGAGATAAGAGGAAATAAACAAGAATAAGAACTAGAAAGAAAATAGAAGAAAACCCAGAGGGGTGTGTATATATATGCTTGTACATGTATGTGTAGTGTGACCTAAGTGTAAGTAGAAGTAGCAAGACGTACCTGAAATCTTGCATGTTCATGAGACAGAAAAAAGGACACCAGCAATCCTACCATCATGTAAAACAATTACAGGCTTTCATTTTACACTCACTTGGCACGACGGTAGTACCTCCCTGGGCAGTTGCTGTCTACCAACCTACTACCCAGGAAGTAATATAGATATTATTGCTATAACAGAGACATGGTTCAACCTGAAAGATAGAGAAATGCCTTCTGAATGCAACATACAGGGTTATAAACTATTCCACACTGACAGGGTCAACAGGAAGGGTGGTGGAGTGGAGATCTATGTCAGAGAAAATTTAAATTAATATAAGATTAGAAACATCGGACACAGAATCTGTTTGACTACAGTTTCTCGAGGGTCGTGACAAATTAATTTTGGGTGTGATTTATACCCCTCAAACCTTGAAAGGGAGTGCAGTAAAGTGTTATGGGACAAAATTCATAAGGCATCTACATATGAAAATGCTGTATTAATGGGAGATTTTAACTTTAGACAAATTGATTGGAACAATGTGACAGGAAATCTTGAGTCTAGTGACTTTCTTGATGCCGTTCAGGATTGCTTTTTAAAACAGTTTGTGGCAGAACCAACTAGAGGAAACAATCTACTTGATTTGGTTTTGCCAACAAAGATTCACTAATTAATAATCTTGAGGTTTATGATGAGCTTGTGGAAAGCTTTCACAAATCACTTTTTTTTTTTTTCAACAAGTCGGCCGTCTCCCACTGAGGCAGAGTGACCCAAAAAGAAACAAAATCCCCAAAAAGAAAATAATTTCATCATCATTCAACACTTTCACTTCACTCACACATAATCACTGTTGTTGCAGAGGTGCCCAGAATACAACAGTTTAAAAGTATATATGTATAAAAATACACAATATATCCCTCCAAACTGTCAATATCCCAAACCCCTCCTTTAGAGTGCAGGCATTGTACTTCCCATTTCCAGGACTCAAGTCCAGTTATATAATATAACCGGTTCCCCTGAATCCCTTCACTAAATATTACCCTGCTCACACTCCTACAGCTCATCAGGTCCCAAATACCATTTGTCTCCATTCACTCCTATCTAACACGCTCACGCACGCTTGCTGGAAGTCCAAACCCCTCGCCCACAACACCTCCTTTACCCCCTCCCTCCAACCTTTTCGAGGACGACCCATACCCCACCTTCCTTCCCTTACAGATTTATACACTCTCCATGTCATTCTACTTTGATCAATTCTCTCTAAATGACCAAACCGCCTCAACAAACCCTCTTCAGCCCTCTGACTAATACTTTTATTAATCTCACACCTCCTAGTTTCCACACTCCGAATTTTCTGCATAATATTTACACTCACACATTGCCCTTAGACAGGACATCTCCACTGCCTCCAACTGCCTCCTTGCTGCAGCATTTACAACCCAAGCTTCACACCCATATAAGAGTGTTGGTACTACTATATTTTCATACACTCCCTTCTTTGCCTCCACAGATAACATTTTTTACCTCCACATATACCTCAATGCACCACTCACCATTTTTCCTTCATCAATTCTATGATTAACCTCATCCTTCATAAATCCATCCGCTGACACGTCAACTCCCAAGTATCTGAAAACATTCACTTCTTCCATACTCCTCCTTCCCAATTTGATATCCAATTTTTCTTTATCTAAATCATTTGATACTCTCATCACCTTACTCTTTTCTATGTTCACTTTCAACTTTCTACCTTTACACACACTCCCAAATTCGTCCACTAACCTTTGCAATTTTTCTTTAGAATCTCCCATAAGCACAGTACGTATCATCAGCAAAAAGTAACTGTGTCAACTCCCATTTTGTATTTGATTCCCCATAATTTAATTCCACCCCTCTCCCGAACACCCTAGCATTTACTTCTTTTACAACCCCATCTATAAATACAGTGGACCCTCACCTAATGAACGCATCGCATAATGTTAACCCTAAAACTGTCCAAACGTAGATCTACATTTTTTCAACATTTGAAAGTATGTAAAAAAATGTAGAGCTTCTTTTTCTTTTTTTTACATTTGAAAACCTGTAAAAAAACTTTGATCTACATTTTTTTTGTTATATTTGAAAATATGTTATAAAACGTAGATCTACTTTTGGAGCACTATGCATGTGAACGTAGATCTGTCTGGACAGTTTAAGGGTTAAATCCGCCTAACGAAGCATCTGAACGTAAAAATTTTGGCCCGCGTAACAATAAAAAACTCGCCCAACGTCATTTGTCCGGGACCTGTCCATGTGTGGCCTGAGCATGCCTCAGCTGCCCCGTGGATGCCAATGTTTACAAGCCAGACAGTGCGGTCATATCTACACATACATTCAGTACATTTCACATTATCCCAGTGTTTTTAGTGCTTGTAACTGAAAAATAAGTCACTATGGGCCCCAAGAAAGCTTCTAGTGCCAACCCTGTGGTAAAAAGGGTGAGAATTAGTATGGAAATTAAGAAAGAGATAATTGCAAAGTACGAAAGTGGTGTGCATCTCGGAGCTGGCCAGGTTGCATACCAAACTCCAATCAACCATCGCTATCTTGGCCAACAAAACGGCAATCAAGGAAGTTGTTCTTGCAATAGGTGCAAGTTTGTTTTCGAAACAGAGCTTGCAAGTACTCGAAGATGTTGAGAGACTGTTATTGGTGTGGATAAATGAAAAACAGAATATGTAGAAGAGAGGGATTTTGTAGGGTTTTGGGGCTAACCCTGAGAAGCCTATGCCACTTCTGGAATCCATTGTGGTATTGGGGAAGTCCTTGGGGTTGGAGGTTAGTGGGGAGGATGTGGAAGAGTTGGTGGAGGAGGACAAAGAAGAACTAACCACTGATGAGCTGCAAGAGCATCTTCAACAGCAAGAGGCCACACCTGAGGAAACCGCTTCAGAGGAGGGGAGAGAGAAATTGAAGAAGTTGCCTACTTCAAAGATTAAGGAAATGTGTGCAAAGTGGGTTGAACTGCAAACCTTTATGGATGAAAATCACCCTGACACAGCTATTGCAAGCCATGTTGGCAACCTGTACAATGACAATGTTGTGGCCCATTTTATGAAAATCTTAAAGGAATGTGAGGTACAGAGCTCTATGGACAGATTTGTTGTGCGACAGAGGTCCAGTGACTCTCAAGCTGGTCCTAGTGGCATTAAAAGAAGAAGGGAAGTAACCCTGGAAAAAGACTTGCTACCTCAAGTCCTCATGGAAGGGGATTCCCCTTCCAAACAATAACAACTTCCACCATCTTGTGAAACTGATTATTTGGTGTTTCTGGTAGTGGTTGAGTGAATTATATGTCTTCGGAGGCTTCTTACTTTATTTTCAAAGTCGTGGTGGGTACACAGGCTTGTGTGTTTGTGCCCATGGCCCGGGAGGGCCATGCCCGTGAGGGAGAGAGGAGTGGGACTGCTGACTGAGTCTAGGCCACTGAGAGAGTGAGCACAAGTGGGACCAGCATCCCATTGACCTGGGCAGGCCTAGAGAGGGCAGCACCTGAGTGCCGCGAAATATGAACTAAGCTGGCAGACAGCATGGTTGTCTGTGCAGACAGTACAGGCTGTCTACATTTGCTCGGCCACCTACCTCGCATCGCCCCGACGTGACAATACAGTGGACCCCCGGTTAACGATATTTTTTCACTCCAGAAGTATGTTCAGGTGCCAGTACTGACCGAATTTGTTCCCATAAGGAATATTGTGAAGTAGATTAGTCCATTTCAGACCCCCAAACATACACGTACAAACGCACTTACATAAATACACTTACATAATTGGTCGCATTCGGAGGTGATCGTTATGCGGGGGTCCACTGTATTGGTGGTAAAAAAAAGCTCGGTCTCTCTCTCGTAGGAACAGGGTACAGAACACAAAATTAAAAACATATACATGTATATACGTACAGTGGACCCCCGGTTCGCGATGCCATCGGTATCCGATAAATCTGGTATGCGATGCATTATATCGCAAAAATTTTGCCTCGGTTCCCGTTAAAAAACCCGGTATATGATTCGTCCGAGATGTGTCCACGTGTGTGCCAGTGTTTACAGGCCAGCCAGTGTGCTCGCATCTAAGGATACATTCGGTACATTCCATATTATCACAGTGTTTTTGGTGCTTGTTTCTGTAAAATAAGTCACCATGGGCCCCGAGAAAGCTTCTAGTGCCAACCCTTCAAGAAAACGAGTGCTAATGACTATTGAAATGAAAAAAGAAGATAATTGCAAAGTACGAAAGTGTAGTGCGTGTGTCGGAGCTGGCAAGGTTGTATACAAAACCCCAATCAACCATCTCTACTATAGTGACCAGGAAAATGGCAATCAAGGAAGCTGTTGTTGCAAAAGGTGCAACTGTGATTACAAAACAGCGACCGCAAGTGTTAGAAGATGTTGAGAGACTGTTATTGGTGTGGATAAATGAAAAACAGATAGCAGGAGATAGCATCTCTCAAGCGATCATTTGTGAAAAGGCTAGGCAGTTGCATGATGATTTGGTGAAGAAATTGCCTGCAACTAGTGGTGATGTGAGTGAATTTAAGGCCAGCAAAGGTTGGTTTGAAAGATTTAAGAATCGTAGTGGCATACATAGTGTGATTAGGCATGGTGAGGCTGCCAGTGACTCTCAAGCTGGTCCTAGTGGCATCAAAAGAAGAAGGGAAGTAACCCCGGAAAAGGACTTGCTACCCCAAGTCCTACAGGAAGGGGATTCCCCTTCTAAACATTAACAACTTCAACACTCTCCCCTCCTCCCATCCCATCAATCATCACCAGATCTTCATTAAAGGTAAGTGTCATGTAATCTATTGTTAGTAGAGTACTACAAACTGTGCATGTCTTCTCCAGTTTGTGTGCATTAAACTTAATATTTCATGTGGTAAAATTTTTTTTTTCATACTTTCGGGTGTCTTGCATGGATTAATTTGATTTCCATTATTTCTTATGGGGAAAACTGATTCGCTTTCCGATATTTTTGGTTTACGATAAGCTCTCAGGAACGGATTAATATCGCAAACCGGGGGTCCACTGTATATACATACATGGACTTTCCTTTCTTCTTTCTTTCAACGCACCAGTCGTATCCCACTGAGGTGGGGTGGCCCAAAAGAAAAAACTGAAGTTTCTCTTTTTAAATTTAGTAATATATACAGGAGAAGGGGTTACTAGCCCCTTGCTCCCGGCATTTTAGTCGTCTCTTACAACACACATGGCTTACGGAGGAAGAATTCTGTTCCACTTCCCCATGGAGGTAAGAGGAAATAAACAAGAACAAGAACCAGAAAGAAAATAGAAGAAAACCAAGAGGGGTGTGTGTGTATATATATGCTTGTACAACATACATGGACATGGAAAAAAAAAAAACTTCCTACAGGGAGGGAAGAAAAAAAACATGTGGGGTGTGCTAAACATTGTGGCCATAGGCAGTGAGCGTAGATGGACATCACTGCACGCCTTCCTGCATCTGGACAGATACTGCAACACAGGAGACATCGCTGCGGCTGAGCTGTGACGTAACGGGGTACAGTCTCCTCTAGAATGGTGAAGCAGTCATCGTAGGAGTCACTGCAGGGTTTCACTCAACCTGGGGTGCAACATGCTGGTGCCCTCGAGTGAGGCGTTGTCAGTACTCGGCAACTGGGCAGGACTTCTTCTGGCAAGCGACTTGGGAGGATATTTCTCGACTGGTACTGTTGCTGGGCTGTCACCGCCAGCGAGCGTGGGGTGAGTCGTGGCAGAGACAACTGGGCGAAACATCAGGGAGTCGTAACATCATACACCATACTGCAGTGAGCGAGGTAGCAGTCAAAGTGACATCATCTTTGTGCAGGAGCTCACTGAAGCTATAACATGAGGTTGACACAGCACCTGCCGACAGGGCTAATTGCGGCTTGACGAGTGTCATTCTCTCGGCAGTTGGAGTTATAGCAGAGGTTAGTCTAAGCATCCCCAGACTTGTTTCTCTACATATAACTGCACTCTAAAGGTCTGGAGGTGAAGTGAAACAAATCTCGATGGGAATCGTAGCAGGTACGATTCTGCAGAACATCTATGAGTGACGAGCATAATAGCTTTCTGTACAAGGGGCTCATACGCTCAGGGCTGATTAATATCAGATGTTAAACGCGCTGGTCACACTGGGTGACAAGTAACACAGTGGTGCTACTCTGGGGTCTGGATTCAAGACCACACTAGACACATTGAAAACTTTACACACACCCGCGGTACATGCAGTACAACACTGCTTAAACTAGCAAATGATGCTTTTCTGTGCACAAAATTGACACTAAGCCATACACTAACATTTGAGAACACTGACCGAGAGAAATTAACACACGACATATATCTTCTCTCAATCTTCTCAACAATACTGACATAATTACTGAAACACTCGATGTGACATCATGTGATGTCAGGTGTGACATTGCGAGGTGACGTCAGCAGCATTGTGATGTCAGCAGACGTCTCGAGGTGACGTCAGGAAGTCGGGCAGCAGCAGACCACAACATGTCGCCTGGGATGTCTGGCTCGGTAACTCACATGGGTCGTAGATCCCCATGGCTTCGTCCACATCTCACGTGGCGTCGGGATCCACGTGCCGTCGTGATCTACGTGGCATGCTGATCCACGTAGCTTCGAGTGGCCTCAGGCACTCGAATACACAGCTCTGGCAATGAATTCACATGGAAAACAGCAAAAAACACAGCAGAGGGAGTGGGTACATAGTGGTGGAATGTGGTGGTAGGCGGGTGAGGGGTGAGTGAGGCAGAAACGGCCACTTCCTCCTCTTCCACAAACACAGGGAGACACGCACACTGGACGCAGAAATCACCACAAAAACTCGCCTCTAGCTTGCTGAAATAGCTGTGCTGAGCTGAACAACAACAGCAGAACATACAAGTAACGCTGAACACGTGACTTGAGAAACAGCATGGGACACTGTAGCGTGGGGTCACTGGGATGACACTTCCAATTCTCGATGAAATTCGGCAAATTTTGGCTGGATCCTGCTTGTACCTGTGTCTGGATGCTGAAACGTGCAGACACGACATCAGGATAACTCGTTGAGGGACGGATGTGTCTTGTGTAGGGTGATGAAGTGAAGATGACTTCATCCTATTTCCTTCCTCTCTCCGGGCAAACACACTTGCTGCGACCACCGCTGCTACCAATGTGAAACAATTATTTGGTGTTTCTGGTAGCGGGTGAGTGAATGATATGTCTTCGGAGGCTTCTTACTTTATTTGCAAAGTCGTGGTGGGTACACAGGCTTATGTGTTTGTGCCCATGGCCTAGGCCATGCCCGCGAGGGAGAGAGGAGTGGGACTGCTGACTGAGTCTAGGCCGCTGAGAGAGTGAGTACAAGTGGGACCAGCGTCCCACTGACCTGGGCAGGCCTAGAGAGGGCAGCACCTGAGTGCCGCGAAATGTAAACTAAGCTGGCAGACAGCATAGCTGGCAGACAGCATGGCTGTCTGTGCAGACAGTACAGGCTGTCTACAATCTCCCCTCCTCCCATCCCATCAATCATCACCAGATCTTCAATAACAGTAAGTGTCATGTATTCTTTATTTAGTACAGTAGTAATTGTGCATGTCTTCTTCTTTTTGGGTGTAGGAAAATGTATATTTCATGAGGTAAAATTTTTTTTTCATACTTTGGGGTGTCAGGAACGGATTAATTTGATTTCCATTATTTCTTAAGGGGAAAATTAATTCAGCTAACGATAATTTCGTCTAACGATGAGCTCTCAGGAACGGATTAATATCGTTAGACGAGGGTCCACTGTATATTAAACAATCATAGTGACATTACACATCCCTGTCTAAGACCTACTTTTACCGGGAAGTAGTCTCCCTCTCTTCTACACACCCTAACCTGAGCCTCACTATCCTCATAAAAACTCTTTACTGCATGTAGTAACTTACCACCTATTCCATATACTTGCAACATCTGCCACATTGCTCCTCTATCCACTCTATCATATGCCTTTTCTAAATCCATAAATGCAATAAAAGCTTCCCTACCTTTATCTAAATACTGTTCACATATATGCTTCAATGTAAACACTTGATCTACACATCCCCTACCCACTCTAAAACCTCCTTGTTCATCCGCAATTCTACATTCTGTCTTACCTCTAATTCTTTCAATAATAACCCTACCATACACTTTTCCTGGTATATTCAGTAAACTTATTCCTCTATAATTTTTACAATCTCTTTTGTCCCCCTTCCCTTTATATAAAGGGACTATACATGCTCTCCGCCAATCCCTAGGTACCTTCCCCTCTTTCATACATTTATTAAACAAAAATACCAACAACTCCAACACTATGTGACCCCCTGCTTTTAACATTTCTGTTATGATCCCGTCAGTTCCAGCTGCTTTACCCAGTTTCATTCTACATAATACCTCACGCACCCCCCCCCCCGACACTCACATCCTGCTCTTCTTCACTCCTAAAAAATAGTATACCTCCCTGGCCAGTGCATGAAATTACCACCTCCCTTTCTTCGTCGACATTTAAAAGTTCCTCAAAATATTCTTGTCATCTACCCAAAACCTCCATCTCCCCATCTACTAACTCCCCTATTCTGTTTTTAACTGACAAATCCATTTGTTCCCTAGGCTTTCTTAACTTGTTTAACTCCAAAATTTTTTCTTATTTTCATTAAAATTTCTTGACAGTACCTCTCCCACTCTATCATCCGCTCTCCTTTTGCACTCTCTCACCACTCTCTTCACCTTTCTTTTACTCTCCATATACTCTACTCTTCTTATAATACTTCTGCTTTGTAAATACCTCTCATAAGCTACCTTTTTCTCTTTTATCACACCCTTTACTTCAGCATTCCACTAATCACTCCTCTGTCCTCCTGCACCCACCCTCCTATAACCACAAACTTCTGCCCCACATTCTAGTACTGCATTTTTAAAGCTATTCCAACCCTCTTCAACCCCCCACTACTCATACCTGCACCAGCCCACCTTTCTGCCAATAGTTGCTTATATTTCACCCGAACTTCCTCCTCCCTTAGTTTATACACTTTCACCTCCCTCTTACTTGTTGTTGCCATTTTTCCTCTTATCTCATCTGCCTTTTACTCTAACTGTAGCTACAACTAGATAATGATCCAATATATCAGTTGCCCCTCTATAGACGTGTACATCCTGGATCCTACCCATCAACCTTTTATCCACCAATACATAATCTAACAAACTACTTTCATTACGTGCTACATCATACCTTGTATATTTATTTATCCTCTTTTTCATAAAATATATATTACTTATTACCAAACCTCTTTCTACACATAGCTCAATTACAGGCTCCCCATTTTCATTTACCCCTGGCACCCCAAATTTACCGGCTACTCCCTCCACAACATTTTTACCCACTTTAGCATTAAAATCCCCAACCACAAGTACTCTCACACTTGGTTCAAAACTCCCCACGCATTCACTCAACATTTCCCAAAATCTCTCTCTCTCCTCTATACTTATCTCTTCCCCAGGTGCATATATGCTTACTATAACCCACTTCTCACATCCAACCTTTATTTTACTCCACATAATCCTTGAATACATTTATAGCCCCTCTTTTCCTGCCATAGCTTATCCTTCAACATTATTGCTACTCCTACTTTAGCTCTAACTCTATTAAAAACCCCTGACCTAATCCCATTTATTCCTCTCCACTGAAACTCACCCACCCCCTTCGAATCACTTAGTTTCAATACATCATGGAATTACCCAGTAAACTGCAATCAAGTTGCTGTCCCAGACTTTCGCTTGGCCGATTTCATGGGACTGAAAAATTACCTGGGTGGGCTAAATTGGGATGACCTGACCATGGGTCAGGTAGGTGGTCTTGGCTGCCAATATGAGGTTTTTCAGAGCACAGTTCTAGCTGCCCAGACAACTTTTGTTCCGAGTAGGGAAATTAGATCTAGCAAAAATGATCCCAAATGGATGAAAACATCTCATTGGTCAAAAGAGAGGCATATATAGGCATATCAAAAGAGGGGATGGGCAGTTAAGAAATCAATATATTCAATTAAAGAGAAAAATAAAAAAAGGAATAAGCAAAAAAAGAGATTATGAGGCTAAGGTCACAACAGATTCGAAGACTAATCCTAAAGGGTTCTTTCAGGTATACAGTAGTAAGATCAGGGACAAGATAGGCTCACTTAAGAGTAACTCAGGACAGATCATTGATAGTGATAAGGATATGTGTGAAATTTTCAATACTTACTTCCTCTCAGCTTTTACTCAGGAAAATGCTAGTGAAGTTCCAGAAATAATAGATTATGTAGAACAGGACGATAATAAACTATGCATGATTGCGGTAACTAGTGATATGGTCCTCAGACAAATAGAGAAATTAAAACCAAACAAATCCCTAGCCCCTGATGAACTGTTTGCAAGGGTGTTAAAGGAATGTAAAGAGGAACTTAGCATACCTTTGGCTAATCTTTTCAACATATCACTACAAACTGACACAGTGCCTGATAAGTGAAAAATGGTAAATGTAATACCTATTTACAAGGCAGGTGACAGGTCCTTAGCTTCGAACTATAGACCAATAAGCCATAGTGGGAAAATTTATGGAATCAATAACTGCCGAAGCAATTTGTAGCCATCTTGAAAGGCATAAATTGATTAATGAATCTCAACACCTTAGTGAATCTTCACTAAGGTGTTTGAGGAGGTAGATCATGGTAATGAATGATACTGTGTATATGGACTTCAGTAAAGCTTTCAATCGAGTTCCACATCAAAGGCTATTGAAGAAGCTTAAAGCATATGGAATAGGAGGAGAAATTTTTTCCTGGGTAGAGGCATGATTGACAAATAGGCAGCAGAGTTTGCATAAATGGGGAGAAATCAGATTGGGGGCACATCACAAGCGGTGTTCCACAGGGGTCAGTGTTGGGCCCCTTGTTGTTCACAACCTACATAAAGGACATAGATGAGGGAATAAATAGCGGCATAAGCAAATTTGTTGATGACACCAAAATAGGTCATCCAATTCATTCTAATGAAGACACTGGATCACTCCAGGATGATTTGAATAGACTGATGCAGTGGTCGGAGAAGTGGTAGATGCAGTTTAACATAGACAAATGCAAAGTTCTTAATGTTGGACAGGAAAATAACCATGCCACATATAAACTAAATAATGTAGATCTTAATATTACGGATTGCGAAAAGGATTTAGGAGTTCTGGTTAACAGTAATCTGAAACCAAGACAACAGTGCATAAGTGTTCAGTTTACCAATAACACAGAACTGAACCAACCATTTGACAGTAACCCCAGAGCCTACCCTTGTTCCTGACCATGAACATAAAAGATGCAGAGTTATTTTCTAAGAACATAAGAACATAAGAAAGAAGGAACACTGCAACAGGCCTACTGACCCATGCAGAGCAGGTCCATGTCCCCCCCCCAGATTATCCCAATGACCCACCCAGTCTGGTCATCCCCACTCAAGGATGGAGCACTGTACCAGACCCATTTTCTGAGACTCTTTTTGAGGGGAAAAAAAAAAATGCTTTATATGCTGGGAAACATTGTAATTTTCTCTGTTTCTGCATTATTCAATAACCCTGCTCACCCTGTGTCAATTCATGTAGTGCAAAGCCATGCTGCAATGTACAACACGGGTTTTGTTGATGTTATTGCTGTAACAAGAACTTCTGTTTGTACACACATGTAGATATATCCCAGGCCATCTCACACACATATACTTTATTACAATCACTGCAAGAAATGGTGAAGATAGCTGTATTCCCTTCAGGGCTGGTGTTAACTCTCTTAGGTCCTGTAGCCTTTAACAGTGGTGATGGTGATAGTGAAATGGCTTTTTTTAAAGTGACCTAAAAGTATTCTTAGGTACTGTGGCAATTGGGAAGATGGATAAGTGTTACTGCTGAAACCAACACTTGGAGTATTTATAAAGTTAAAGACTTTAATGTCAGAGTACACTAATAAAGTACACAAGGGTGAGACTGTTAGGGATCTCCATAAGCGTATACAGAGGAACCCCAGTTTTTTAACTTAATCCATTCCAGAAGGTCGTTCTAAAATCAAAAAGTGCGAAAACTGAATCAGTATTTCCCATAAGAAATAATGTAAATATAATTAATCCATTCCAGACACCCTACAATATTAATAAAAAATAATTTTTTTGAAGATTAACTATAGTGTTGCAGCTCTTCAGTGGTTAGCTCTTCCCTGTGGTCATCCACTAACTCTTCCACATTCATTACTTACATTAAAATATTTGTAGTCTTAATGTAGGGCAAGAGGTGAGTAGTACTTTTTTGTAGGAAGTCACTGTGTCTGACTTTTTTGGGTTATCCTAGGTTCTCTACACATATGTTGCTATGTATGATAAGCTATGTAACTGTATTTGTGTATACCTAAATAAACTTACTTACTTACTAAGTAGCCAGTAGATGTAGGTAGCCAGAAGAGGTAGGTAGCCGTAGAGGTAAGTAGCAGGTAGGTAGCCAGTAGGTAGCCTGGGCTACATACATACACCTACCTACATAGCTACACAATATTTAATGTGGCCCAGAGCCATATTACTGCCATCAGCATACCTTGTTTACCGAGTTTAATAGTTTCTAACAACTACCTTTCGATGCCATCATAAACAATGGGAGAAGTAATGAATAATTCATGCCGAGAATTGTAAACAAAAGGCAGACGCAGATTCATACAGTTTTCTCTAATGCTCAACCAGATAAAAAGAGAAAACGTAATGTTTTCCCTCCACTGACTACCACCATTCGATGGCATATAAGTATTGTATGTTTTATACTATGCTATGTGTTTGTTATATAATTTTGAAGAAAATATCATAGATGGATTAATGAAAATGTCTATATTAACGTAAAACAAGACATTTAATGTGCCCAAGAGTGAGTCACAAGCATATGAGCGGCCCAGGCAGACGCATCTGATACGTATGGTTTCCGGATCAATGTCAGATATCCAAAGCAAAATTTTGTACAAAAAAATGGTTCTAAAACTGAATCATCCAAAAACTGGGGCGTGCAAAAACCTGGGTTCCACTGTACTGACATATACGCTTGCCACACCAATATCATCAACAATGCCTGTGTTTTACATCACAACATGGTTTCATACTACAGGGACTGACTAATGGCAAGCATGGTTATCCATGGAAAAGGCAGGAATAGAAAATAATGCCTTAAATTGACTCTCATTCATACCACAAACTCCATTACACCATTATCCTGAACAATGGGAGTGTCTGAATGGTAGGATCCCTGGCTCATATGCTCTACAGTACACATTACCTTCTTCACCTGACAGTCAGGTTAGCACCTCATGACTCCTAGTCACCTGCTCTACCAACTATATTTACCTATACTTACTATATATTCTCCATAGACTTGGAAAATAGTATTGTCTCAATAAAGGTTTCCTGTTGGTTTTACAACCTCTTTTCCAAGAAAAACGTAAATGACCTGTATCAATACAAACCTCCTAGGAATAAACGACGACATATTATGAACACAAGAAAAGGAAACAAAAAAATTACCTTTTTCCTTCTGATATTTTGTAAATTAAAAATGTTTGCTTAAAAGTCACTAATGAAATAATTCACATTTATTATACTAATTAAAATAAATGCATAAAATCAGATAATATAACCATTATAGACCAATTCTTTAAATCAAATATATTTTTATTTTGGTTTTACTTACAAAGGACTAAAACTGCTTGGTTACAGTGCTTTAAACAATTTTTTACCACATTGGCCATTTCCCACTGAGGCAGGGTGACCCAAAAAAAGAAAGAAACACTTTCACCATTATTCAACACTTTCAACATCATTCACACATAATCATTGTCTTTGCAGAGGTGCCCAGATATAACAGTTTAGATGTCACTCCAAACAGCATATATCCAATATCCTATATATATATATATATATTTTTTTTTTAACATGTCAGTTGTCTCCCACTGAGGCAGGGTGACCCAAAGAGAAAGAAAATCCCCAAGAAGAAAATACTTTCATCATCATTCAACACTTTCACTCATACATAATCACTGCCTTTGCAGAGGCACTCAGATACGACGGTTCAGAAGTCCCTCCAAACTGCCAATATCCCAAACCTCTCCTTTAAAGTGCAGGCATTGTACTTCCCATTTCCAGGACTCAAGTCCGGCTAACCGGTTTCCCTGAATCCCTTCACTAAATATTACCCTGCTCACACTCCAACAGCTCGTCAGGTCCCAAAAACCATTCATCTCCATTCACACCTATCTAACACGGTCACACATGCTTGCTGGAAGTCCAAGCCCCTCACCCACAAAACCTCCTTTACCCCCTCCCTCCAACCTTTTCGAGGACGACCCCTAGCCCGCCTTCCTTCCCTTACAGATTTATCAAATCTCCAAGTCATTCTACTTTGATCCATTCTCTCTAAATGACCAAACCACCTAAACAACCCTTCTTCAGCCCTCTGACTAATACTTTATTAACTCCACACCTCATCCTAATTTCCACACTCCGAATTCTTTGCGTAATATTTACACCACACATTGCCCTTAGACAGGACATCTCCACTGCCTCCAACTGCCTCCTCACTGCAGCATTTGCAACCCAAGCTTCACATCCATATAAGAGTGTTGGTACCACTATACTTTCATACATTCCCTTCTTTGCCTCCATGGATAACCTTTTTTGATTCCACAGATACCTCAACACACCACTCGCCTATATATATATATGTAAAACAAATACAGTAAATACAATGGACCCCGGCTTACGATATTATTTCATTCCAGAAGTATGTTCAGGTGCCATTACTGAGCGAATTTGTTCCCATAAGGAATATTGTGAATTAGATTAGTCCATTTCAGACCCCCAAACATACACGTACAAACGCACTTACATAAATACACTTACATAATTGGTCGCATTGGGAGCTGATCGTAAACCGGGGGTCCACTGTATTTCAAAACTACAGTGGACCCCCGCATACCGTACGCATCGCATACCGTACAATCCGCATACCGCTCGCTTTTATCGCAAAAATTTTGCCTTGCATACCGCCCAAAAACCCGCTCACCGCTCTTCGTCCGAGACGCGTCCAATGTGCGCCCTCAGCCAGCCTCACATGTTCCGCCGGTGGCATTGTTTACCAGCCAGCCTCCGCGGTAACATCCAAGCATACAATCGGAATATTTCATATTATTACAGTGTTTTCGGTGCTTTATCTGGAAAATAAGTGACCATGGGCCCCAAGAAAGCTTCTAGTGCCAACCCTACAGCAATAAGGGTGAGAATTCCAATAGAGATGAAGAAAGAGATCATTGATAAGTATGAAAGTGGAGTGTGTGTCGCCGACCTGGTCAGGTTGTACAAGAAACCCAAATCAACCATCGCTACTATTGTGGGCAACAGAAAGGCAATCAAGGAAGCTGTTCTTGCCAAAGGTTTAACTGTGTTTTCGAAACAGAGATCGCAAGTGATGGAAGATGTTGAGAGACTCTTATTGGTGTGGATAAATGAAAAACAGCTAGCAGGAGATAGCGTCTCTCAAGCGATCATAAGCGAAAAGGCTAGGAAGTTGCATGAGGATTTAATTAAAAAAATGCCTGCAACTAGTGATGATGTGAGTGAATTTAAGGCCAGCAAAGGTTGGTTTGAGAGATTTAAGAAGCGTAGTGGCATACATAGTGTGATAAGGCATGGTAAGGCTGCCAGTTCGGACCACAAAGCAGCTGAAAAATATGTGCAGGAATTCAAGAAGTACATAGACAGTGAAGGACTGAAACCTGAACAAGTGTTTAATTGTGATGAAACAGGCCTGTTTTGGAAGAAAATGCCAAGCAGGACCTACATTACTCAGGAGGAAAAGGCACTCCCAGGACATAAGCCTATGAAAGACAGGCTTACTTTGTTGATGTGTTCCAAAGCTACTGGTGATTGCAAAGTGAAGCCTTTATTAGTGTATCACTCTGAAACTCCCAGACCGTTCAGGCAAAAGAATGTCCTCAAGGAGAATTTGTGTGTGCTGTGGAGGGCAAACAGTAAGGCATGGGTCACTAGGGACTTTTTCTATGACTGGTTACACCATGCATTTGCCCCCAATGTAAAAGATTACCTAACTGAAAAGAAATTAGAACTTAAGTGCCTCCTGGTGTTAGACAATGCCCCTGATCATCCTACAGATGTGGCAGAGCGACTTTATGGGGACATGAAATTCATTAAGGTGAAGTTTTTGCCTCCTAATACCACTCCTCTCCTGCAGCCCATGGACCAGCAGGTTATTGCAAACTTCAAAAAACTGTACACAAAAGCTCTGTTTGAAAGGTGCTTTGTAGTGACCTCAGAAACTCAACTGACTCTAAGAGAGTTTTGGAGAGAGCACTTTAATATCCTCAATTGTGTAAACCTTATAGGTAAGGCTTGGGAGGGAGTGACTAAGAAGACCTTGAACTCTGCTTGGAAGAAACTGTGGCCAGAATGTGTAGACAAAAGGGATTTTGAAGGGTTTGAGGCTAACCCTGAGAGGATTATGCCAGTTGAGGAATCCATTGTGGCATTGGGAAAGTCCTTAGGGTTGGAGGTTAGTGGGGATAATGTGGAAGAGTTGGTGGAGGAGGACAATGAAGAACTAACCACTGATGAGCTGATAGATCAACTTCAACAGCAAGAGGCCAGACCTGAGGAAACTGGTTCAGAGGAGGGGAGAGAGAAATTGAAGAAGTTGCCTACTACAAAGATTAAGGAAATCTGTGCAAAGTGGCTTGAAGTGCAAACCTTCATGGATGAAAATCACCCTCACACAGCTATTGCGAGCTGTGTTGGCAACCTGTACACTGACAATGTTGTGAAACACTTTAGGGAAGTCATAAAGGAACGAGAGGTACAGGCCACTATGGACAGATATGTTGTGCGAAAGAAGTCCAGTGACTCTGAAGCTGGTCCTAGTGGCATTAAAAGAAGAAGGGAAGTAACCCCAGAAAAGGACTCGACACCTGAAGTCTTAATGGAAGGGGATTCCCCTTCTAAACACTAACACTCTCTCTCCCCTCCTCCCATCCCATCAATCATCACCAGATCTTCAATAAAAGTAAGTGTCATGTAATTGTGCATGCCTTTTTCAGTTTGTGTGTATTAAAATTAACATTTCATGTGGTAAAAAAAAATTTTTTTCATACTTTTGGGTGTCTTGCACGGATTAATTTGATTTCCATTATTTCTTATGGGGAAAATTCATTCACATACCGAACATTTCGCATAACAACCAGCCCTCTTGCACGGATTAAAGTCGCTATGCGGGGGTCCACTGTATATCATCAGCTACTTTCAGCAACTCAGTCTTAAGTTCATCCATGTCCCAGTGTTTTCTCACCTGTTCAACCTGCCCACTGCCACTCACTTGCTCCACTCACCTCTTGAAGATCCTTTCTAAAAAATTCTCATTCCTCCCTGTCCCATGCACAAACTCTGCGAAACTTTGCAGAGACGCTAAGATACAACATATGTTAAGTAAATGTACACAGATACAACTAATGTGGGGTTTTATTGTGACTTTCCAAGATATCTGTCAAAACATTAACAGTCTGACAAAGCTCCTGGAAAGCAAATCGCTGCCACAATAAAATGTCACATTAGTTGCGTCTATGTCCATTTACCTAACATGTATTGTAGCTTTTCAAACATTAAATTTATATCATCATTATCAACTTGCTACTGTTGTAACCAAAGTTGTAATCACAAAGCAAGTAAAATTATTCAAAGTCAATTGTTCACATCCCACATACTCATAATTTGTGTGTCATTGGTTATAAGTTTTTGCAAATCCAGACAAATAGGCCAAAAATTCATGTGAACAGATTCTCGGTTACTAGTCAGGCAGCATCCTTTGAAAAGAGTGTCACCCACCAGAGAGAGGAGGCACCACTCCTACTAACAAACTGCTCAAACACCACCACTGAGTTAGGGTCATTTGGTGTCAGGGAGTAATATACAGTATTTTTTCAATAATATTTGCAGGATCGTAAACTAGTCTAAAGGACACAATAGAAGATAACATAAATCACATCCTTAATGCCACTTTAAAAAAAATTAATTATTCGCACACACTTGTACTTTGAGTTTTAACCCTTAAATGGTCCAAACGTATATATACGTTTTTTCATCATCTGAAAGTATGTAAAACAAATGTATATCTTCTTTTTTGTTTTACATTTGAAAACGTGTAAAAAAAACTTTTATCTACATTTTATTTTTTGTTACATATGAAAATATGTTAAAAAAAAGTAGATCTACTTTTGTAGCACTACGAATTTGAACGTCGATTTGTTTGGACCATTTAAGGGTTAAAAGAAAATTGAAAAAAAAAAAAAAAACTACCAAGATTAACTAATTATAAAAAATGGTATAAAATGAATGTTTTTAATGTCTCTCTTCCTATTTTACTATGTGATATAATCAAAACTTGCCCAATAATAGAATGTGTTGCCATCATGAAGCTTCTTTCTACTTGAGTTCCGTCTGTATCACGGAAAAGTTTAGATTTTGTTTGCACGCGAATATAACGATCTCCACCAATCTGAAATGTGAGTTTGGTGTTTTAGTTGTAGAATATTCATATTTTATTAATTATTTTCTGTAGATTCATAATTTATAAAAGAGTAAGAGGCACTTTATCTGTCAAATACTTTCCCAAAAACATACCTTACTCTGCCTGCCAAGGATATATAAAGAACACTCTACATAATAAATTGAAATCCAACCACATTCTCACAAATTAATCAAAGAAAACTTTCTAATCTTCAGACTTTTAGCCAAATTGAGTGTCTTCAGTCATCTGATATACCCACATTGTACAATGCTGCATGAAAATTTGGATTCATCTCATTCACTGCTTTAATTACAATTCATTCAGCATACTTTGGTCTTGCATTGTACGATGTTTATTTCATTCTCTTTTAACAGTGATAATTTTCAAGTTCGCACCCAAATACCATGCTAAAGTAGCATTCAGAGTGCCCAATTATATTCTTGACTTGTACAAACTTAACTCATATACTAACTGGTGAAGAGGACCACCTAACAAAAGGAGACATTTTTATTGACAATGTTTGATAGAGCAGGTACTGAAAAATCAATTACAATACATCTGTAAGAATGTTTTAGTAGCAGAGTAGGAAAAATGTAAAGAGGGAGGAGCAGAAGATGGTGGGTTGGAGGAGGAGGAACAGGTAGAAGGCAAAACAACAAAAAAAGTAAAAAGAAAATTAGAAGCAACTAGACTGAAAAATATGAAGAAGGGGGAAAAAAGCAGAGAAAATAAGGAGAGAGGATAGAAAGAAGGCTATGAGGATGAGACAGGAAGGAGAAGCAGAAAGGAAAGAGGGAGAGGAATGGCACAAGAGGTGGGTATGACAAATGAAAAGGTAGAAGAAGAGGCAGGAGGATGGAGAAGCCTGGGCAATGAAGAAGATAAAATGGAGGAGAGGGAGAAGAAAGGCGAAGACCTTTCTCTTACATCCTTGTTGGCAGCCTCTACTCTACAAGTCTACCATTTTACTATTCTTTTAATATAATATTAAAGTCCTACTTCATACAGTCAGTAATTCCCAATGCAACTTATGGCATTTCTTTCATCCTTTAGCAAAATCTTTTATACTTAAAATTCAGAATTATATTTGTCCACTTTTTATATATAATAAGTCTTTTTTTTATCTTGTTTTTCAACATGCTGGCTGTCTCCCACCAAAGCAGGGTGACCCAAAAAAGAAAGAAACACTTTCACCATCAATCCTATGTTAATTAAGAATAATATATGAGAAGATAGCAAATACAGAAAATATTTCTCAGTAAGGCAATTAATCTGTCAACCTTTATTTGATTTTTATATTTCTTCCTCTGTTTCCATGTCAAAATATTTCACAATCATTTCATACAGCATAAACAAAATGCCAGGACTTAATTATCAATAAATGGATTGTTATACATTTCTGAGATTTTTGGTTAATAATATTTTTACCTTAACCCGATACACCTGTGAGGTAGCTTGCCCAGACTGCACAGTTTCTTGGAGGTGGCCTGTCACCTTACCAACGTCCCCTGGAGGAATCAATTCTATGAAGCGCTCACCAATTCTTTCCTGCAAAATTAAATGCTAAGCTGTTTAAAGAGTTTTCTTTACTGACCATGCTTCCAGCAATGGCACAGCTGTTTTGTCATAGTACAGGAGCTAAAACGAGATTTTTGTGAATCAAAGTCCAGTATTTATGAGCTTTGGTGTCATTGCGTATCTCACCCAACTGGTTGGATATTTATGAACAGGAGTGGTTAAGAACACAAGTAATGACGTATATTAAATGTTATATACCTAAGATGAGTTCCGAGGGTTTTTTACTCTCAGAGCCCAGCCTTAGGCCAGCCTCGTCTGGTGTTACTATGATTACTACAGTAGCTTACAATAAATGAAACACTAATACAGTATAGCCTCTCTTCACTTAACGATGGAGTTCCATTCCTAAGACCACCTCAGTAAACGAATTCGTCGCTAAGCAAGAAGCATACTATAATGGTAGCGGGTTTGTGTCAGTCATCTTTGATATTGTTTTAATGTCACCTTTGCACCATTTATAACATTTTTAGTATATTTTCAAACGTTTATAAAGTAGGGTACTGTATGTTGTGATAAACAGAATAGAGGAAAGCAGCTCTAATATACATTATTTAGGTATGAATACTGGTCAGAGAGCCCGTTGTAAATCTGAGTCATCGGTAAACGAGTATGTCGCTAACTGAGGAGAGGCTGTATGTCATAAATTATTTATAAGAAAACAGTTACAAAAAGTAGCTATTGGCCCCCTAAGGTGCACCAGTTGAGATTAACTCCTTAAAGAAGTGCAACTAGGATAAGCAAATGCACATTTCTCTCTCTCTCTCTGCTTTTATTCTCTTATTTTTTAACAGAGTAGCATTACAGCACAGTTTCCCCTCAATTTTTCTGTTTCTTTTCCTGTACTGTTTTACAGTATTTATTTTGCTCTTTCAAAACTGTCTGAAGCTGCACTCATACTTTTCCACATTTTATATTGGAGAGGAAGTAAACGGACACTTGCTTCACAGTATGTTAGTCAATCCAGCAAAGAGAAATCTATAGCTGTGATTAAAAAATTGTTGCAAATTTTTTTTTAAAGAGAACCAACTGCTAAAATGGTTACAACAAATTCTATGTCACCTTGGTGAGATTCAATCAGCTAGACAGTTTCCTCATAGTTAAATGTATCCCTAAGTTGTCAACATAGTTATTTTCCACAGTTTGTCAAATCAAGTAGCAGGTAATTTTTGAATGCAGACTTGAAATTAATTTTTACAACAACCTAGTTATTAATTTTTTCCTCCTTTCATTTTTCTGAATGTGACTTTTTTTTTTACGTATGACAGGGTAGAATAGATGTAATATTTTAAATAAATATAGCCTCTGGTTAGTCTCTTGTATGCACTATCATAAAACCGTATCGTTGTTTTCTCCACTAGGATACACGTCGTTTTGCAATGGTACTGCCAAAAGACTTCATTCTATTCCACACTTCATTGTTCTTTCTCACATCTACATAAACTATGTAAATTCTTCTACTGTTCTCATGAGTAGGATATGTCTGTGAGAGGAACAGACATATACACTTACTAATAACAAAATAGGCACAATACCGTGACTGGAACGATACACAAATAACTCGCAAATAAATAACAAAAAAGGCACAATACCGTGACTGGAACGATACACAAATAACCCACACATAGAAGAGAGGAGCTTACGACGACGTTTCGGTCCGACTTGAACCATTTACAAAGTCACACTAACGAGAAGTAGAGCAGGAAGGGGTATATATAGGCAGGAAGAGGTGGTGTTGGTGGTGGCGGCGGTGGTGGCGGTGGCGGCGGTGGCAGCAGCGGCGGAAGCAGCAGCAGCAGCGGTAGTAGTAGTAGTAGTAGTGGTGGTGAATAAGGAGGACGAGCCAGTCAAATACAAAGAAAGGGGAGCACTGTAAAGGAGCTAGGTGCCCACAGAGGAAGAGCAAGAACACAGAGGTGGGGAAGAAGGGTAAGTGATGAAATAAATGATGAAGGAACAGAAACACGAGACAGAAGAAAGACAACCCAGAGGAGAAAAGGGAAAGAGGAAAGGAGAAGAGGAAGAAGAAGAAAAAAGGAGGAATCAGGTTACATCACGGGTGTTCTGAAGTTTGGAGCTTATGACGACGTTTTGGTCCGACCTGGACCATTTACATTGTCACATTAATGAAAAGGAGAGAAGGAGGGAGTATATGTAGGCAGGAGGAGGTAGTGGTAGTGGTGGAGGTAGAAGGTAGTAGTGGGGAAGGTAGTATGGTGGAGGAGGAGCCAGTCAAATACTAAGAAAAAGGAGCACTGCAAGGGAGCTAGGTGCCCACAGAGGGTAAGAGCAAGAACATAGAGGGGGGGGGGTGGAAATAAATAAATAAATAACTAATGAAGGAACAAATACCTAAGGCAGAAGAAAGACAACCCAAAGGAGAAAAGGGAAAGAGGAAAGGGGAAGAGGGAGAAGAAGAAAAAGGAGGAATCAGGTTAAGTCACGGGTGTTCTGAAGTTTGGAGCATTTCACAAGTCGTAAGCTCCTCTCACCGCTGGGCAACGGCGACAATTATTTTATGGGTAGTAGGCTGGTAGACAGCAACCACCCAGGGGGGTACTACTGTCCTGCCAAGTGAGTGTGAAACAAAAGCCTGTAATTGTTTTACATGATGGTAAAATTGCTGGTGTCTTTTGTCTGTCTCATAAATATGCAAGATTACAGGTACGTCTTGCTACTTCTACTTACACTTAGGTCACACTACAAATACATGTACATGTTTATTTATACACACTCATCTGAGTTTTCTTTGATTTTATCTTAATAGTTCTTGGTCTTATTACTTTTCCTTTTATATTCATGGGGAAGTGGAATAAGAATCTTTCCTCCGTAAGCTATGCGTGTTGTAAAAGCCAACTAAAATGTCGGGAACAATGGGCTAGTAACCCCTTTTCCTGTAATAATTACTAAAAAGAATAAGTGGTGAGAGAGTGCAAAAGGAGAGCAGATGATAAAGTGGGAGAGGCACTGTCAAGAAATTTTAATGAAAATAAGAAAAAATTTTGGAGTAAGTTAAACAAGTTAAGAAAGCCTAGAGAATGAATGAATTTGTCAGTTAAAAACAGAGTAGGGGAGTTAGTAGATGGGGAGATGGAGGTATTGGGTAGATGGCGGGAATATTTTAAGGAACTTTTAAATGTCGACGAAGAAAGGGAAGCGGTAATTTCATGCACTGGCCAGGGAGGTATACCATCTTTTAGGAGTGAAGAAGAACAGATGTGAGTGTGTGGGAGGTGTGTGAGGCATTACGTAGAATGAAAGGAGGTAAAGCAGATGGAACTGACGGGATCATGACAGAAATGTTAAAAGCAGGGGGAGATATATAGTGTTGGAGTGGTTGGTATTTTTGTTTAATAAATGTATGAAAGAGGGGAAGGTACCTAGGGATTGGCCGAGAGCATGTATAGTCCCTTTATATAAAGGGAAGGGGGACAAAAGAGATTGTAAAAATTATAGAGGAATAAGTTTACTGAGTATACCAGGAAAAGTGTACGGTAGGGTTATACAATTGAAAGAATTAGAGGTAAGACAGAATGTAGGATTGCGGATGAGCAAGGAGGTTTCAGAGTGGGTAGGGGATGTATAGATCAAGTGTTTACATTGAAGCATATATGTGAACAACATTTAGATAAACCTAGGGAAGTTTTTATTGCATTTATGGATTTAGAAAAGGCATATGATAGAGTGGATAGGGGAGCAATGTGGCAGATGATGCAAGTGTATATGGAATAGGTGGTAAGTTACTAAATGCTGTAATGAGTTTTTATGAGGATAGTGAGGCTCAGGTTAGGGTATGTAGAAGAGAGGGAGACTACTTCCCGGTAAAAGTAGGTCTTAGACAGGGATGTGTAATGTCACCATAGTTGTTTAATACAGTGGACCCCCGGTTAACGAACTTTTTTCATTCCAGTAGTATGTTCAGGTGCCAGTACTGACCGAATTTTTTCCCATAAGGAATATTGTGAAGTAGATTAGCCCATTTCAGATCCCCAAACATACACGTACAAACGCACTTACATAAATATACTTACATAATTGGTCGCATTTGGAGGTGATCGTTAAGCGGGGGTCCACTGTATATTTATAGATGGGGTTGTAAAAGAAGTAAATGCTAGGGTGTTCGGGAGAGGGGTGGGATTAAATTATGGGGAATCAAATACATAATGGGAATTGACACAGTTGCTTTTTGCTGATGATACTGTGCTTATGGGAGATTCTAAAGAAAAACTGCAAAGGTTAGTGGATGAGTTTGGGAGTGTGTGTGTAAAGGTAGAAAGTTGAAAGTGAACATAGAAAAGAGTAAGGTGATGAGGGTATCAAATGATTTAGATAAAGAAAAATTGGATATCAAATTGGGGAGGAGGAGTATGGAAGAAGTGAATGTTTTCAGATACTTGGGAGTTGACATGTCGGCGGATGGATTTATGAAGGATGAGGTTAAATACAGAATTGATGAGGGAAAAAAACGTTATCTACAGAGGCAAAGATATAGTAGTACCAAAGTATAGTAGTAACAACACTCTTATATGGGTGTGAAGCTTGGGTTGTGAATGCAGCAGCGAGGAGGCGATTGGAGGCAGTGGAGATGTCCTGTCTAAGGGCAATGTGTGGTGTAAATATTATGCAGAAAATTCGGAGTGTGGAAATTAGAAGGTGTGGAGTTAATAAAAATATTAGTCAGAGGGCTGAAGAGGGGTTGTTGAGGTGGTTTGGTCATTTAGAGAGAATAGATCAAAGTAGAATGACATGGAGAGCATTTAAATCTGTAGGGGAAGGAAGGCAGTGTAGGGGTCTTCCTCAAAAAGGTTGAAAGGAAGGGGTAAGGGAGGTTTTGTGGGCGAGGGGCTTGGACTTCCAACAGGCATGCATGAGTGTGTTCGATAGGAGTGAATGGAGACGAATGGTATTTGGGACCTGACGATCTGTTGGAGTGTGAGCAGGGTAATATTTAGTGAAGGGATTCAGGGAAACCAGTTATTTTTATATAGCCAGACTTGAGTCTTGGAAATGGGAATTTTAATGCCTGCACTCTAAAGGAGGGGTTTCGGGATATTAGCAGATTGGAGGGATATGTTGTCTCTTTATACGTATATGCTTCTAAACTGTTGTGTTCTGAGCACCTCTGCAAAAACAGTGATTATTTGTAAGTGAGGTGAGTGTTGAATGATGTTGAAAGCATTTTCTTTTTGGGGATTTTTTTTCTTTTTGGGTCACCCTGCCTCGGTGGGAGACGGCCGACTTGTTAAAAAAAAAAAAAAAATCCTCTTCTATGTGCGGGTTTTTTGTGTATTTGTACTTACTGTTTGCACAATAAATGCCATCAGTATATCCATCTAGGCCTCCTTCAACTTTTACCAAAAATTAACTAATTATACCATCCACAATGGGAATAAATGTTAATACATATACAAAAGTGATAACTTTTGGAATGTGAGCAGAAAAGGGGGACCCAATGAGTGGATTTTACAATAAACAGTCAAAAAAAAAAATAATTTCATTCCCATGTCACAGTCACACACCCAACTGTTTAAGATACAGTAAAATGCTGACTCTGATTATGAGGACGGGTTAACATACCACTACATATGGCACACAGTGCACTTTATATCCTTCTCCTACTAAGACTTGCTTCCTAGTCTTAATTTATTTTTCATTTGTATTTTTCCATCACATCTTTAGTAAACATCACTACTGTAACTTATATCTAAAAATACTGACAACTTTGAATTGCAGTATTTAACATCAAATTAAAAGTAAAATTAGGAGCTAATTTTTATTAGAAAAGAAAATTATTCTACCAACAGAACAACAAAAGAACAAGCAAGGTCATTTTCACCAGTTAACATAAAAATGAACCATAAGAAAAAAATACATACGAGAGTATAGTTATACCAATGCTCTTATATGGGTGCGAACTATGGGTGGTGAATGTTGCAACAAGGAGAAGGCTGGAGGCAGTGGAGATGTCATGTCTGAGGGCAATGTGTGGTAAGAATATAATGCAGAGAATCCGTAGTTTGGAGATTAGGAGGAGGTGTGGGATTACCAAAACTATTATCCAGAGGGCTGAGGAGGGGTTATTGAGGTGGTTCAGACATGTAGAGAGGTTGGACCAAAATTGAACAAGAGTGTATAAATCTGAAGTGGAGGGAAGGCAGGGTAGGGGTCACCCTAGGAAAGGTTGGAGGGAGGGGGTAAAGGAGGTTTTGTGTGAGAGGGGCTTGGACTTCCAGGAAGCATGCATGAGCATGTTAGATAGGAGCAAATGGAGACAAATGGTTTTTAGGACTTGACATGCTGTTGGAGTGTGAACAAGGTAACATTTATGAAGGGATTCAGGGAAACCGGCAGGCCAGACTTGAGTCCTGGAGATGGGAAGTACAGTGCCTGCACTCTGAAGGAGGGGTGTTAATGTTGCAGTTTCATAACTGTAGTGTGAGCACACCTCTGGCAAGACAGTGATGGAGTGAATGATGATGAAAGATTTTCTCTTTTAGGCCACCCTACCTTGGTGGGAAACAGCCAATGTGTTAATAAAAAAAAATTAAGAAAAAATTTACTTCTTTACAATAAAACCATTCTCACACCCAAAGTGCATACATTATCAAATTAATAAAAGAAGTTGACCAGTTTTGAGCACCCTACCATCGCAGCCAGGACCGAGGTCAGGCTTCCCTATTGATTGCTTGGTTAACCAAGTTGCTTGTGTTAGTGGTCCACAGATGCACATAACCATCAAAACCCAGCTGATCTAGCAGTTGTAGAAGGAAGTTACTTAGCTGCTTCTTGAAAACTTTTATCTTCATTCTGGCAATATTTTTGATATCCACTGGCAAATATGTTGGAGTGTATTGGATCAAGACCTCCTAGCTCTTCACTAGGTTTAAACCACACTTTTTCCCCTATCTTTTGCTTCAGTAAATTGATAGATGAACCAGAATGTGATGGATATATGGAAAGTGAGCTGCCAGCAACAAAAGCTTGGTTGATAAGGCAAGCACCAGACAAGCCTGCCCAGGACTGGTCTGTGTGAGTAGGAAAACTCTGAAAATGCATCAAAGATATATCAAGGAGTGCAAGTTAGGGACCCAGCTCCCAAGTATCTTCCATGTACAACATATAATATCAAACACTTAGGTCCGGGGTTCGAATCTCCTCCAGTACGGCTGGAAAACATCAGGGACATGTTTCCATAAGACACCTGCTGTCCCTGTTCACCCATCAGTATAAAATGGGTACCTGGGTGTTAGTCAATTGGTGTGGGTTGCATCCTGGGACAAAACTGACCCAATTTTCCTGAAATGCTCAGCGTAACAAGCAGCTTTCTATACAGCAGTATATGTCATTGATGTCAGCTAGGCCAGTATACCTTGTACATGTACTTGTAGTAAATAAAGACATTTATTTTATTTATATTTCTCTCTCTTCTCCATGCTAGAAAGAACAATCAAAGTGCTGTGAGGTATTACAATAGTTTAGATCAGTGGTCCTCAACCTTCCTATATAAGTAGGCCACATTTGATGGTCAAATGTGTGATGAGGGCTGCAGGGTTTTGTTGACATTGTGCAGTGTGGACCCCACATAAAAGTGAATTCATAATTTGATGTGAGGGCCCCATCCATTTCCTAGAAGGGCCACATGCAGCCTGCAGGCTGCAGGCTGGGGACCCCTGATTTAGATAATTTGAATATCATCCCTCCAGCCTGGTCCCATACCAATCTTCCCAGTTGGCAGCCTCTTCATTGAGGTTGTTTTTACTAGCTGTAATTATTTTTATAGTTTGCATACAAGATGCTCTTTCCAAATATAATTTACCCCAATGTATTTTTAAGAGTATCCACAGGAGTGTGTAAAATCATTAATAGTGTACCAGTTTACAGAATTCCTAATTCTAGATATGCTTGATCTTCAGAATTAATAATGTTTAACAAATGATGTTACTCACCTTACTGATATAGTGACTGTATCTGGGGGATACTCCACTTGCATCAATTGCAATTATGGTGCCTTGATTATCCAGTTTGGTGGTAAACTGTTCAACTGGAGTACCCTGTATACGCTCGTTGGGCGGAATTCGCCGTACTAAACAAACTAGGCACTGTTGTCCTTCACCTTCAAAGGATTCACTATTATTTTTGTCCACAAAATACGATGGCAAAAGCACTGTTGAAATCTAAAAAAATAAAAGAATATACTTAAAGTAGCCAAATTAAAATAGTACTGTAAGATAGCAATAATTTAGTTATGAATATTAATCAATACTATTACACTGGAGTCATTTTACATTACAAAAGTGTGAATTTTAGCTTGTGTATATTACTATCATAAGCAGTAAACCAGTAGTTTAAGTATGTGTGAAATTAGTTTTTTTGTATATACAGTATCATACATTATATATGTATAATACTAAATATACATATGCAAATTATATACAGTTTATATAAGTGTGTATGCCTATGCACAGTATATAATTATAATTTTTTTGTACAAAGATATTCTTATCAGTTATACTGCCCAGTCTGCTGGGATGTTAGGAAAAATGGTTTTCACTTGTGATTTCGCAGTGACTGGTATCTTGGGGAATGTAAATTATGAGAATGTGGCCAACACTGTTAATGATGAACTACAAAAAATATCTACTGGGATGATGACTAATAAGATTACCCTCAATACTGACAAAACCTATTTCATTCAGCTTGGAAACAGAGCTGCAAATGTTCCACTTAACATAATGCTAAATGGGTTACCCATCACAAGACTCAGAGCGGGAAAATTCCTAGGAATCCACCTTGACAGTAGCCTCAAATTCCAGACACATATACAACAAATTTCCAAGAAAATCTCTAAGACAGTAGGCATACTATCAAAGGTACAGTACTACTTTCCACAATCAGCTCTCCTTGCACTGTATCATTCACTCACCTACCCTTATCTCACATACGGGATTTGTGCATGGGGATCAACAACACTACATCACCTAAGGCCACTAATAACCCAGCAAAAGGCTGCAGTCAGAACGATAACAAATTCCTACTCCTGACAGCATACTCCACTAATATTCAAAAGTCTAAAACTGCTCAATGTAAAGAACATCCATACTTACTCATATGCCCCTCCACTCCACCTTCTTCTCACCAACCTTAACAGGTCACACGACCATAACACAAGACACAGATCTCTTTTTGATGTACCCCGTGTCCGTATCACACTGTGCAAAAACTCCATGCACATAAAGGGCCCCAAAATTTGGAATTCATTACCAGTAAATACTAAAGTAACCCAGTCTGAACATCAATTTAAGACTCTTCCCAAAAACCACTTACTCACCCTAAACTAAATGCTCAATATTTAACTTTACCAAAAAATCTCCCAATTAACTAAATCTTAAAACTTCAAAACGCGACGCTCAAAGTTCATACATTGATTAGAACTACCTTGTATAAATACCTACCCAAAACATTACTACCCAATTGTAGCATTCTTATACTGTAAACTGCTTTCAACAACTCACAATATTATATTCCCATAACATAATTTCAATATTTACTATTGAAGCTATTGTAATTTGAGTAAAATTACCGTGTACTATATATAAACAAGATGTACAACTTAAACTATGTTCAATTTCTTTAGTATTATGTAGTCTGTAAGCCATTAAATTAAGTTTGCCCATAATGCCTAGGCATGATAGTGGCTCTCTTTACACTGCAACTCATTTTTGTAATTTCATAATCTCAATGTAATTTTGCAAGGAAATAAAAATTGATTGATTGATTGAGTAATACATTTTTCATTGATTTTACTTTGCTGGCATTTCCTCTTTTAGGGATCAGTTCATGTGAAAGTTGAAGATCAATTTGCCCATTTTTCAAGTGCATATGTTTTATGTGTTATTACACCATGATTAAAGACTCTTCCAAAAAATGTGCATCTGAAACCATGATCTAGCAGTTTAGCAGTTGCAAGAAGCAGGAGCATCCAACCTTAAGCCCATGTTATCTTGAACAATGATTTTCAGAGAAATGAAAACAAAATGAACTGATATGTTAAGATAAATATTATGAAGAGTTTTGTACAGCTTGTTATGTAGATGACAGTCCTACCTGCATATTCTCATACTGGGATACCCGCTGTTGCCTCTCTTCCATAGTCTCCTCCTGGTCATCTGGAGGCCTGACCAGGAGGCGACAATTAAAACTGCGATTCCGTGAAGAGTCACAGGGAGGTTCACTTGACCAACCTAAAATCATAGTGATACTATACACTTTCGTACATTAAATTTTTACCTGTAAAGACTGAAAATTTTTAAATATTTACAGCAGAGACAAATTTAAAAAGAATTCTGGCTCTCTAACACTATAAACTACTGTAATACACAATCCTTTGGTTCTGCCAGTACCATTAATACAATACAGTAATAGTTTCCCCTGGATTGTCTGTCCACATCCTGTTAACCTTCATCATAATTTTTTTTAACACTCTAGCTATCTCCCACTGAGGTAATGATCCAACAAAGCAGAAAAAACTTACACTGTCACTCATTCAATCACTGTCTTACCAGAAGCACAGTGACAACAGTTCAGATTACCCTCTAAACCACAATATCTCCACCCCTTCAGAGTGCAGGCACTGTACTTCCCACCTCCAGGACTCAAGTTCAGCTAACCAGTTCCCTTGAATCCCTACATTAATGTTTCTTATCTCACACTCCAACATCACATCAAATCATAAAAACTATTTGCCTCCATTCACTCCTATCTAACACTTAAACAAGCAATTTGGACGTCCAAGTCCCTAGCACTCAGAATCTCTTTTGCTTCCCCCTCCCACCAGGACAACCCCTACTCTTCCTTCCTCCTCCTCCTCCTCTTCATGCCAGATTTATACTCCCTCCTAGTCATCCTACCTTACTCCATGTTCTCTAAATGTCCAAACCACCTCAACTACTCTTCCTCAGCCCCCTAAATAAAACTTTTGGTAATTTCACATCTCCTAATCTCCAAATTCTCTGCATTTTATTCACACCACATACTGTTGTCAGACACAGTATCTCTACTGCCTCCAGCCTCCTCCCTATTGAAATATTTACAACTCATGCTTTACACCCATGCAACAGTGTTGGTACCATTATACTCTCATACATTTCCCTTTTAGCCTGCATGGATAAAGTCCTTTGCCCTCACAGATGACTAAAGCACCACCCACCATTTTCCTTTCACCAATTCTAAGTTTACTTAATAAAATAAAATGCAAAACTTGGGAAATTATTGTATTAACAGTACAGTAACTGGAATTAAATGGAAATTCTCATCATTTCAAATAAGTGACTACCTTTCTTCACTTCAGACAGAATAATCATATAGAAGTTTAACACACTTTGCAATAAACTAATTAAAATATCAAATAAGTTAAAGGTCTGGTTTGGACAGATTGGGTTATGCTAATGGTCAAGTTAGGTTACAGCAATCTACACATTCTGATATACTGTACAGCAATGCATTGCACTTTACCTAAGCATAACATTAATTTTGTTTGGAAAAGATGTAATATTAAAATTACAAGAATTTTGGGAATTCAAATTTGGGTAGAGATGGAAAATGGTGAACTAACTTCTAATACTGCCCTGGAGTGTGTACTGTAATGAATATACAGTATTTTGAGTGAAGTGCTAACCTGTGGGGGTTAATACAGCAACTGGGAAATGGGAGATAATTAAGCTTAATCTAAGGAAAAGGAGGACAGGTCCAATTCTTTGGTTCACAGAGCCCCTGATCAGCATCAAGAAACCCTTGTTGAGGGAATTTATACATACAGTAACTCAACATATAGATGTTACAGTATTTTAATTAAAACTGCAAAATTCTTATCCATATAATTAAATTATCAAAAGACGTTGTTTACACTATACCTACCTAATGACAAAAAACAAGAGGAGAATTTGGGGTGATCTCCTACGTGTATAATGTTGTAGATGCTCTTCCCTGTTAAGTCTTCTGAAGTAAACTTGATGAAGTGACTCACTTTGTCTGATACGAACTCTATCTTTCCCTCATTACTGACAAGGAATAGAAATCCATCTAGAGCCTGTGGAAAGAAACACAAAGTTATTGGCAAATGTAACAAACTATATTTCATTCACACATACAGTGGACCCCCAGTTTTCGACCGGTGCGGAAATCATACAATTTGGATTTCAAGCACTTTTTTCAATGAAATTTCCCCCCGAGTTTCGTACATCCGCTCGGAAATCGGTGGTATCAGACGTGTCTGCCTGGGCTGCTCATACGTTCGCGACTCACTCTTGGGCACATTAAATGTCTTATTTTACGTTAATATAGACATTTTCATTAATCCACCTATGATATTTTCTTCAAAATTATTTAAGAAAAATGTTATATAGCATATAAACATGCAATGTTTATATGCTATCGAGAGGTTGGTGGAGGGTAAACATTACGTTTTCTATGGTCCAGCTTCAGAGAAAAAGTGTATGAATCTGTTTTGGCCCAGTAACCGCCCTTAATATGTAAGGCTTTTGTTTATAATTCTCGGCATGAATTATTCATTACTTCTCCCTTTGTTTATGATGGCATCTAAAGATAGTTGCTAGAAATGATTAAACTCAGTGAACATGTTATGTCGATGGTAATAATATGGCTGTAAATTGCAGTGTATGTAGTCAGTAGGTATACACCTGGGATGTAGTCTGCCTTGGACTACAAATAAATACTACTCACCAACAAGGTATGTAATGTTCAGTTATCATTAAAATTAGTCATTTATATTTAATTCTCATTGTTTTCTGTACGTAAAACTAGAGTTATTTTCTATAAAATGTAATTTTTGTTAATGTTTTTGACTGTCTGAAATGGATTAATTGGATTTACATTACGTATTTCTTATGGGAAATATCACTTCGGCTTTTGGCCATTTCAGATTTCGGTCAACCTTCTGGAACAGATTAATTATGAAAGCCCGGGGTCTACTGTATATCAAAAAGAAATATGCTATGTCAAACAAAACCAGCTCACCCAAGTCTGTCCCTGCTCTTCTTCCAGTCTTCCTTCAATTTCTACAGGAAATTTGATACACATCTTGTCCCATTATATTTCTACTGTAACTAAGTAACTTTGTGTATCTTCACTACCTCTATTCAATCACTCCACAAAACTGAAGATCACTAAATCAGTTTGCACATATGATTGTAGTTAACTGCATAAAAAATCCTACTTAACAGTCTATGTCTAATTCTTTTAGGTAGTCTTTAAGCATAAGAATTAGTTTGCCTGAAAGGTTGGAGGGAGGGGGTAAAGGTGGTTTAGTGTGCGAGGGGCTTGGATTTCCAGCAAGCATGCGTGAGCGTATTTGATAGGAGTGAATGGAAACAAATGGTTTTTAATACCTGACGTGCTGTTGGAGCATGAGCAAAGTAACATTTATGAAGGGTTTCAGGGAAACCGGCAGGTCGGACTTGAGTCCTTGAGATGGGAAGTACAATGTCTGCACTCTGAAGGACGGGTGTTAATGTTACAGTTTTATAACTGTAGTGTAAAGCACCACTCTGGCAAGACAGTGATGGAGCGAATGATGATGAAAGTTTTTCTTTTTTGGGCCACCCTGCCTTGGTGGGAATCGGCCAATTGTTAATAAAATAAAACAAAAAACATTATTTTTGTACCAAATAAAGAAATTAAAAAAAAAATATTTTTATAAAGTAAGCGTTTTTATATTCAATAATTGGGAAAAATACCAACAATCACAAATATTTTATATGGTGTATGGAAAATATTTCTTAAAATACAGTGGACCCCCGCCTTACGAACACATCGCGTTACGTTAAATCCTCCATACGAAGCATTTGAACACAAAAATTTTGCCTTGCCTCACGATAAAAAACTCGCCGTGTGATTCGTTCAGGATGCATCCCACATGTGGCCTCAGCGCCAGTGTTTACAAGCCAGCCAGTGCGGTCGCATCTATGCATACATTCGGTACATTTCACATTATCCCAGTGTTTTTAGAGCTTGTAACAGCAAAATAAGTCACCATGGACCCCAAGAAAGCTTCTAGTGCCATCCCTGTGGTAAAAAGGGCAAGAATTAGTATGGAATTGAAAAAAGAGATTAAGGAAATGTGTGCAAAGTGGGTTGAACTGCAAACCTTTACGGATGAAAATCACCCTGACACAGCTACTGTAAGCCATGTTGGCAACCTGTACAATGACAATGTTATGGCCCATTTTAGGAAAGTCTTAAAGGAACAGGAGGTACAGAGCTCTATGGACAGATTTGTTGTGCGACAGAGGTCCATTGACTCTCAAGCTGGTCCTAGTAGCATTAAAAGAAAGGAAGTAACCCCGGAAAAGGACTTGCTACCTCAAATCCTAGTGGAAGGGGATTCCCCTTCTAAGCAATAACTTCCACACTCTCCCCTCCTCCCATCCCAACAATCATCACCAGATTTTCAATAAAGTTAAGTGTCATGTGTTCTATTCTATTCTTAGTAGAGTAGTAATTGTGCATGTCTTCTTCAGTTTGTGTGTATTAAAATTAATATTTCATGTGGTAAAAAAAAAAAAAATTTCGTACTCTGGGGTGTCAGGAACGGATTAATTTGATTTCCATCATTTCTTATAGGGAAAATTAATTCGGCTAACGATAATTTCGGCTTACGATGAGTTCTCAGGAACGGATTAATATCTTAAGGCGGGAGTCCACTGTACAAACTTACTCATCCTTTCTGAATTATTGACATTTTTTCTTATCAATTCTTTTATCCAATAAAAAGTAATATCTTTAGCACCACAATACACTTCTTTAAATGTGCTTGTTACTAAATCACTTGCTGACTCTCATGGAAGAAACATACAGAAATTATACAGTTATTTGATAGAAGATGACCAAGGCAGCTCACAGCTCTCTGCAACTCTCAGAATAATCCTAAAGGTCTCTGTGATGAACCCTCTAATAACCCCTTCCCTCCCACTTACCTGCCTCCCTCCTGCCTACATACCCTAATCCTCCCCTTCCCACTCTCACCTACCTCCAACCAACCTGTGACCAGATTCAAAAGTTCTTTTACCTCTGCAGTCTGGCCTAGGTCCATGCTACCTTACTGACCAACCAGACTATTTATGCTAGTGGTTCATGAGGCAACATTAGTCATCACAAACTAAGTGACTCTTCACTAGTAGGAAGCTGTCCAGCTTCTTCTTGAACACTGAACACCTACATCTTTATTTCAGAAGTAAACCCTCTATCTAATGCACTAATTGTACTAATAGGGAGAAGTTTGTGGCCAATAATGGTGAATGTGATGGACAAACACATGATTGTTTTGCTGTGATTATAACAGACAATGTTACAACCAACAGACTTTGGAAGTGATTGTTTCTGAATCAATTTGCCTGTATTTCCCAAAGTCAGTCAAATCGAGGGTTTACTTCTGATATTTGCTGGTAGTACATGTATATTTAAGAGTCTTGGTTCATACATGTTGATACAGTGTTCCCTAACTGTACCCATGGTCCCCTGCTCTTCACTGGGTTTATTCCACTCTTTACCTCACATCTTTCACCTCAGTGTGTACCTTAGAGACCAGGCCCTCCAGCTCCACTCTCTCTTGCCTTGAATGGCACTGTGAGAGCAAAAGATATTCATCACTGGCACTGCCTCTATTTTTTGAAAGTTCTCATAATCTAATCTGTCATTTTCAGGGTCTTTGCCTTTATTATATTTTCTAAATGACAAATCATCTAGCTTAGGTACAGCCTCTCCTCACTTAATGATGGAATTCTGTTCCTAAGACAAATTCTTCACTGAGGAGCATACTATAATGGTAGTGGGTTTGTGTCAACCATCTTTGAAATTGTTTTAATGTCACCTTTGCACCATTTATAATATTTTTGTATATTTTTAAATGTTTATACAGTAGTGTACTGTATATTGTAATAAACAGAATAGAGGAAATCAGCTCTAATATACATTATTTAGGGATGCAATACTGGTCAGAGAGTCCATCATAAATCTGAGTCGTCGGTAAATGAGTACGTTGCTGAGGAGAGGCTGTACAGTATTTCTGGGACTTTTACCTGTTCCTTACATGGTTTGCCTCCGTTTTGTATATTGTGCTCATTCTGACATCATCATTCTTCTCCTATACCTGAGCAGTTGAAATGTGTTACTATTGAAAACCATGTTACAGTGGACCCTCGCATAATGCTATTAATCCATTCCTGAGAGCTCAATGTTAGGCGAAATTATCGTTAAGGAAATTAATTTTCCCCATAAGAAATAATGGAAATTAAATTAATCCGTGCAAGACACCCAAAAGTATGAAAAAAAAAAAATTTTACCACATGAAATATTAATTTTAATACACACAAACTGAAGAAGACATGCACAGTTACATGACACTTACCTTTATTGAAGATCTGGTTATGAGTGATGGGATGGGAGGAGGGAAGAGTGTTGATGGTCTTAGTGTTTAGAAGGGGAATCCCCTTCTATTAGGACTTGAGGTGTCAAGTCCTTTTCCGGGGTTACTTCCCTTCGTCTTTTAACCCTTTGACTATTTCAGGCCCCTGTCGCTATGTCGCCAAATATTCGAAAAAAAAAATTATTTTTTCTTATGAAATGATAGAGAATTTTTTCCCGATGGTAATGACACCAAAAGTAAGAAATTTGGTCGAAAACTCAGGGAATGAGTCTCCCGTGAAGTTAGCGGAATCGGCAACATATGTGTATCGGCAATTTTGCCGACTTTGAGCCCTGTTTTCAGCCAATTTCGTTGTTCCAGTTGACCAAACTCATAGCTATTTCTTTAGAACTCCATTTTATCTATCAGCTGAGTACAAGAAACCGCCCATTTACCAATTTGAACTACCCAATATAGTGGACATAAATTGGCAATTTGGCCAATTTCACGCAATTTAAAAAAGATGCCAATTTCAAAATAGGGTCCAGAATAAACAAGGTAGACATTCTTGGCACTAAAATAGCATATCCTCTGTTCATTAGTCACATCTCTAGGCCCCTCTTATATTATTATTGCTTTCTAATTTTATTTTTTATTCATACAAAAAAATGCAAAATTTACTGTTATGCAGACTACTGCATTATTGTAAAAATGGTATAAATAATATCAGTGCACTAATGAAAGAATATTAGACTCCCCAGTTGATGTGTATTGGACGTGTGGTGTGATTTGTTTACTCCTGAACATTGGTAAAAATCGAACATTTCCGCTAATTTGAGCTCAGTTTCAAGGTCGTTTTCATCGTCAAAGTAATGAAAATCATCTCTATTTCTGTAATATGTTCTCCATTTTATCACCTAAGACCATGAAAACGCGAATACAACAATAAGTACTATACGAAAATACACCTCAAAGTCGGCGTTTTATTCCAAAAAAAACGATCAGAGTTTTTTTTTCTCATTACACAATGTGTGCTGCAGGATTTTTTTTATGTGGTGCACACTGACCACACAGACCCATTCTCTCACATGTGGGCCTACCAGCTTTCTCCCGCTTGATTTGAAGCTGCTAGAATTATTTAGTATATATACGTCAGAAACATTGGCTCGTAAGACGTATTTATACGTCGAAAACGGTCAAAGGGTTAATGCCACTAGGACCAGCTTCAAAGTCACTGGACTTCTGTCGCACAACATATCTGTCCATAGAGGTCTGTACCTCTCGTTCCTTTATGACTTTCCTAAAGTGTTTCACAACATTGTCAGTGTAATAGTCACCAGCACGGCTTGCAATAGCTGTCTGAGGGTGATTTTCATCCATAAAGGTTTGCACTTCAAGCCACTTTGCACATATTTCCTTAATCTTTGAAGTAGGCAACTTCTTCAATTTCTCTCTCCCCTCCTCCGAAGCAGTTTCCTCAGGTGTGGCCTCTTGCTGTTGAAGATGATCTAGCAGCTCATCAGTGGTTAGTTCTTCATTGTCCTCCTCCACCAACTCTTCCACATCCTCCCCACTAACCTCCAACCCCAAGGACTTCCCCAATGCCACAATTGATTCCTCAACTGGCATACGCTTCTCAGGGTTAGCCTCAAATCCTTCAAAATCCCTTTTGTCTACACATTCTGGCCACAGTTTCTTCCAAGCAGAGTTCAAGGTCCTCTTAGTCACTCCCTCCCAAGCCTTACCTATAAGGTTTACACAATTGAGGATATTAAAGTGATCTCTCCAAAACTCTCTTAGAGTCAATTGAGTTTCTGAGGTCACTACAAAGCACCTTTCAAACAGAGCTTTTGTGTACAGTTTTTTGAAGTTTGCAATGACCTGCTTGTCCATGGGCTGCAGGAGAGGAGTGGTAATAGGAGGCAAAAACTTGACCTTAATGAAGCTCATGTCCCCACAAAGTCGCTCTGACAAGTCTGTAGGATGACCAGGGGCCTTGTCTAACACCATGAGGCACTTAAGGTCTAATTTCTTTTCAATTAGGTAATTTTTCACAGTGGGAGCAAATGCATGGTGTAACCAGTCATAGAAAAAGTCCCTAGTGACCCATACCTTACTGTTTGCCCTCCACAGCACACACAAATTAGCCTTGAGGATATTCTTTTGCCTGAACGCTCTGGGAGTTTCAGTGATTCACCAATAAAGGCTTCAATTTGCAATCACCACTAGCATTGGCACACATTAACAGAGTAAGCCTGTCTTTCATAGGCTTATGTCCTGGGAGTGCCTTTTCCTCCTGAGTAATGTAGGTCCTGCTTGGCATTTTCTTCCAAAACAGGCCTGTTTTGCCACAAACACTTGTTCAGGTTTCAGTCCTTCACTGTCTATGTACTCCTTGAATTCATGCACATATTTTTCAGCTGTTTTGTGGTCCGAACTGGCAGCCTCACCATGTCTTATCACACTATGTATGCCACTACGCTTCTTAAATCTTTCAAACCAACCTTTGCTGGCCTTAAATTCACTCACATCATCACTAGTTGCAGGTATTTTTCTAATTAAATCGTCATGCAACTTCCTAGCCTTTTCACTTATGATTGCTTGAGAGATGCTATCTCCTGCTATCTGTTTTTCATTTATCCACACCAATAACAGTCTCTCAACATCTTCTATCACTTACGATCTCTGTTTCGAAAACAAAGTTGCACCTTTGGCAAGAACGGCTTCCTTGATTGCCGTTTTCTTGGCCACAATAGTAGCGATGGTTGATTGGGGTTTACTATACAACCTGGCCGGCTCGGAGACACACTTTCATACTTAGCAATGATCTCTTTCTTCATATCCATAGTAATTCTCACCCTTATTCCTGTAGGGTTGGCACTAGAAGCTTTCTTGGGGCCCATGGTCACTTATTTTGCAGGTGAAATCACTAAAAACTCTGTAATAATACGAAATGTTCCGATTGTATGCTTGGATGTGACCGCGGAGGCTGGCTTGTAAACAATGCCACCGGCGGAACAAGTGAGGCTGGCTCAGGCCACACATGGACGCGTCTCGGACGAATCGCATTGAACGAGTTGTTTAGCATAGGCGAGGCAAAATTTTTGCATTAAAATGTATCGCTAGGTGGATTTAACGTTATGTGATGCCAACATTAGGCGAGGGTCCACTGTATTCTATTCTGGGAAAAAAAAAAATTTTTTCATACTTTGGGATGTCAGGAATGGATTAATCTGATTTCCATTACAGTGGACCCCCGGTTAACGATTTTAATCCGTGCAAGAGGGCTCATCGTTATGCGAAATAATCGTTATGCGAATGAATTTTCCCCATAAGAAATAATGGAAATAAAATTAATCCGTGCAAGACGCCCAAAAGTATGAAAAAAATTTTTTTTTACCACATGAAATGTTAATTTTAATACACACAAACTGAAAAAGGCATGCACAATTAAATGACACTTACTTTTATTGAAGATCTGGTGATGATTGATGGGATGGGAGGAGGGGAGAGTGTGTGTTAGTGTTTAGAAGGGGAATCCCCTTCCATTAGGACTTGAGGTAGTAAGTCCTTTTCTGGGGTTACTTCCCTTCTTCTTTTAATGCCACTAGGGCCAGCTTCAGAGTCACTGGACTTCTTTCGCACAAGATATCTGTCCATAGTGGCCTGTACCTCTCGTTCCTTTATGACTTGCCTAAAGTGTTTCACAACATTGTCAGTGTAATAATCACCAGCACGGCTTGCAATAGCTGTGTGAGGGTGATTTTCATCCATGAAGGTTTGCACTTCAAGCCACTTAGCACAGATTTCCTTTATCTTTGTAGTAGGCAACTTCTTCAATTTCTCTCTCCCCTCCTCTGAACCAGTTTCCTCAGGTCTGGCCTCTTGCTCTTGAAGTTGATCTATCAGCTCATCAGTGGTTAGTTCTTCATTGTCCTCCTCCACCAACTCTTCCACATCCTCCCCACTAACCTCCAACCCCAAGGACTTTCCCAATGCCACAATGGATTCCTCAACTGGCACAGGATTCTCAGGGTTAGCCTCAAACCCTTCAAAATCCCTTTTGTCTACACATTCTGGCCACAGTTTCTTCCAAGCAGAGTTCAAGGTCCTCTTAGTCACTTCCTCCCAAGCCTTACCTATAAGGTTTACACAATTGAGGATATTAAAGTGATCTCTCCAAAACTCTCTTAGAGTCAGTTGAGTTTCTGAGGTCATTACAAAGCACCTTTCAAACAGAGCTTTTGTGTACAGTTTCTTGAAGTTGGAAATAACCTGCTGGTCCATGGGCTGCAGGAGAGGAGTGGTATTAGGAGGCAAAAACTTCACCTTAATGAAGCTCATGTCCCCATAAAGTCGCTCTGCCACGTCTGTAGGATGACCAGGGGCATTGTCTAACACCAGGAGGCACTTAAGTTCTAATTTCTTTTCAGTTAGGTAATTTTTCACATTGGGGGCAAATGCATGGTGTAACCAGTTATAGAAAAATTCCCTAGTGACCCATGCCTTACTGTTTGCCCTCCACAGCACACACAAATTATCCTTGAGGACATTCTTTTGCCTGAACGCTCTGGGAGTTTCAGAGTGATACACTAATAAAGGCTTCACTTTGCAATCACCAGTAGCATTGGCACACATCAACAAAGTAAGCCTGTCTTTCATAGGCTTATGTCCTGGGAGTGCCTTTTCCTCCTGAGTAATGTAGGTCCTGCTTGGCATTTTCTTCCAGAACAGGCCTGTTTCATCACAATTAAACACTTGTTCAGGTTTCAGTCCTTCAGTTTCTATGTACTCCTTGAATTCCTGCACATATTTTTCAGCCGCTTTGTGGTCCGAACTGGCAGCCTCACCATGCCTTATCACACTATGGATGCCACTACGCTTCTTAAATCTCTCAAACCAACCTTTGCTGGCCTTAAATTCACTCACATCATCACTAGTTGCAGGCATTTTTTTAATTAAATCGTCATGCAACTTCCTAGCCTTTTCACATATGATCGCTTGAGAGACGCTATCTCCTGCTAGCTGTTTTTCATTTATCCACACCAATAAGAGTCTCTCAACATCTTCCATCACTTGCGATCTTTGTTTCGAAAACACAGTTGAACCTTTGGCAAGAACAGCTTCCTTGATTGTCTTTCTGGTGCCCACAATAGTAGCGATGGTTGATTGGGGTTTCTTGTACAGCTTGACTAGGTCGGCTATACGCACTCCACTTTCATACTTATCAATTATCTCTTTCTTCATCTCTATAGTAATTCTTACCCTTTGAGGTGTAGGGTTGGCACTAGAAGCTTTCTTGGGGCCCATGGTCACTTATTTTCCAGAAACAGCACCGAAAATACTGTAATAATACGAAATATTCCGAGTGTATGCTTGGATGTTACCGCGGAGGCTGGCTGGTAAACAATGGGACGGGGCGGCACATGTGAGGCTGGCTGAGGGCACATTGGACGCGTCTCGGACGAAAATCGGTAAGCGGGTTTTTAATCGGTATGCGCGGCAAAAATTTTGCGATAAAAGTAATCGTTATGCGGAAAAATCGCTATGTGATGCCATCGTTATGCGGGGGTCCACTGTATTTCTTATGGGGAAAATTAATTCGGCAAACGATAATTTCAGCTTATGATGAGCTCTCTGGAACGGATTAATATCGTAAGGCGGGGGTCCACTGTATGTTCACTCACTTAGTGACGAATTCGTTTACCAACGTGGTCTTAGGAAGGGAACTCCGTTGTTAAGTGAGGAGAGGCTGTACTTATAGTACGTAATAATAATCACTCTTGGGCACATTAAATGTCTTATTTTACGTTAATGGGGATAACAAAAAGATTAGGTGATGAAAGATTGGATATCAGATTGGAGGGAGAGAGTATGGAGGAGGTGAATGTATTCAGATATTTGGGAGTGGACATGTCAGCGGATGGGTCTATGAAAGATGAGGTGAATCATAGAATTGATGAGGGGAAAAGGGTAAGTGGTGCACTTAGGAGTCTGTGGAGGCAAAGAACTTTGTCCTTGGACGCAAAGAGGGGAATGTATGAGAGTATAGTTTTACCAACTCTCTTATATGGGTGTGAAGCATGGGTGATGAATGTTGCAGCAAGGAGAAGGCTGGAGGCAGTGGAGATGTCATGTCTGAGGGCAATGTGTGGTGTGAATATAATGCAGAGAATTCGTAGTTTGGAAGTTAGGAGGAGGTGCGGGATTACCAAAACTGTTGTCCAGAGGGCTGAGGAAGGGTTGTTGAGGTGGTTCGGACATGTAGAGAGAATGGAGCAAAACAGAGTGACTTCAAGAGTGTATCAGTCTGTAGTGGAAGGAAGGCGGGGTAGGGGTCGGCCTAGGAAAGGTTGGAGGGAGGGGGTAAAGAAGGTTTAGTGTGCGAGGGGCTTGGACTTCCAGCAGGCATGCGTGAGCGTGTTTGATAGGAGTGAATGGAGACAAATGGTTTTTAATACTTGACATGCTGTTGGAGTGTGAGCAAAGTAACATTTATGAAGGGGTTCAGGGAAACCTGCAGGCCGGACTTGAGTCCTGGAGATGGGAAGTACAGTGCCTGCACTCTGAAGGAGGGGTGTTAATGTTGCAGTTTAAAAACTGTAGTGTAAAGCACCCTTCTGGCAGGACAGTGATGGAGTGAATGATGGTGAAAGTTTTTCTTTTTCGGGCCACCCTGCCTTGGTGGGAATCGGCCAGTGTGATAATAAAAAAAAATAGACATTTTCATTAATCTATCTTTGATATTTTCTTCAAAATTATATAAGGAACAAGTTACATAGCATATAAACATGCAATGTTTATATGCGATGTATGTTTAATAATAACTCTTGGGCACATTAAATGTCTTATTTTACGTTAATACAGACATTTTCATAAATCCATCTATGATATCTTCTTCAAAATTATATAAGAAACATGTTACATAACAAATAAATATGCAATGTTTATATGTATCTTTAATAATAATCACTCTTGGGCACATTAAATGTCTTGTTTTACATTAATATAGACATTTTCATTAATCCATATATGTTATTTTCTTCAAAATTATATAAGAAACATGTTACATAGCATATAAACATGCAATTTTTACATGCTATCGAGGGGCGAGTCAGTGGAGGGAAAACATTACGTTTTCTCTGGTCCAGCGCTAGAGAAAACTGTATGAATCTGCGTCTGGCCCAGTCACCGCCCTTAATACACTTTACATAACACTTCTGTTTACAATTCTCGGCATTAATTATTCATTACTTCTCCCTTTGTTTATGATGGCATCTAAAGGTAGTTGTTAGAAATGATTAAACTCAGTGAACATGATATGTTGATGATAATAATAAGGCTGTGGGCAGCAGTGTATGTAGCTGGTAGGCATAGCCCTGGCGGATGTAGTCCAAATGGAATGTAGTCTGCCTGGGACTACAAATAAATACTACTCACCTCTTGCCGTACATTACAACTACAAATATTTTAAGGTAAGTAATGAATGTACTGTGTATGTATTTTACTTTTTATTGTGTTTTAATGTTTAGTTCTATTACTAACTTAATATAAGTTAGTGTAAACTTGACAACCCTATGCCTGTTGTGGAATCTATTGTGGCTTTGGGGAAGTCCATGGGGTTGGATGTGAGTGGCCAGGATGTGGAAGAGTTGGTGAACAACCACAGGGAAGAGCTAACCACTGAAGAGCTGCAACACTAATAGTTATTCTCTATAAAATTTATATTTTTGTTAATATTTTTGGGTGTCTGAAACGGATTAATTGGATTTACATTATTTCTTATGGGAAATATTGCTTCGGTTTTCATCCATTTCGCATTTAGACTGGCCTTCTGGAACAGATGAAGGATGAAATCTGGAGTTCCACTGTATTTTAAAGGGTTTTAAAGGAACATAAAGAGGTATTTGGCAAACTATTAGTCAGTCTATTCAATAAATCACTTGAAACGAGCATCATACCTGATAAATGAAAATGGTAAGCATGATATACATTTAAAAAGTGAATGATTGGTTCTCAACTATTGTAAAACTGGACTTAATAATTCCGTATGGAGTTCAAAGGGTCACCGTAGTCAATAAATCTCAACATGGTTTTTACATAAGGGCTATGGCACTTATAAACTAAATTATGTAGATCTTAGTCAAACAGAATGTGAGACTTAGTACCTCTGGTTGGCAGAAATCTAAAGCCAATATTGCATAAGCATTTGCAATTAAGCAAATAGAATTTTTGGCAACATATTAAATACAAATATATAATTCCTCCTGGAGGAGGTGAATGTATTCAGATATTTGGGAGTGGACGTGTCAGCGGATGGGTCTATGAAAGATGAGGTGAATCATAGAATTGATGAGGGGAAAAGGGTGAGTGGTGCACTTAGGAGTCTGTGGAGACAAAGAACTTTGTCCTTGGAGGCAAAGAGGGGAATGTATGAGAGTACATGTATAGTTTTACCAACGCTCTTATATGGGTGTGAAGCATGGGTGATGAATGTTGCAGCGAGGAGAAGGCTGGAGGCAGTGGAGATGTCATGTCTGAGAGCAATGTGTGGTGTGAATATAATGCAGAGAATTCGTAGTTTGGAAGTTAGGAGGAGGTGCGGGATTACCAAAACTGTTGTCCAGAGGGCTGAGGAAGGGTTGTTGAGGTGGTTTGGACATGTAGAGAGAATGGAGCAAAACAGAATGACTTCAAGAGTGTATCAGTCTGTAGTGGAAGGAAGGTGGGGTAGGGGTCGGCCAAGGAAAGGTTGGAGGGAGGGGGTAAAGGAGGTTTTGTGTGCGAGGGGTTTGGACTTCCAGCAGGCATGCGTGAGCGTGTTTGATAGGAGTGAATGGAGACAAATGGTTTTTAATACTTGACGTGCTGTTGGAGTGTGAGCAAAGTAACATTTATGAAGGGGTTCAGGGAAACCGGCAGGCCGGACTTGAGTCCTGGAGATGGGAAGTACAGTGCCTGCACTCTGAAGGAGGGGTGTTAATGTTGCAGTTTAAAAACTGTAGTGTAAAGCACCCTTCTGGCAAGACAGTGATGGAGTGAATGATGGTGAAAGTTTTTCTTTTTCGGGCCACCCTGCCTTGGTGGGAATCGGCCAGTGTGATAATAAAAAAAAAAAATATAATTCCTCAGGTTATATGTCAACTTTATGTATCCTTGGTAAGGCCTCATTTAGATTAATCTGTTAAGTTCTGGTCTCCACATTATAGAATGGACATAAATGTGCTGGAAAACATACTGAGAAGATCCCTAGTATTCAAAAATTTTCACATAAAAATAGGCTGAATGCACTGAATTTGCACTTTCTTTTGGGAGGAGGTAACAGAAGTGTGCAAATGGAAAACCAGAATTAATAAAGGGGGAGATAAATAACTTGCTGAGGATATTTAAAATAGGATTTGCAGCAATGGATTATAGTTGGGCAAATTTAAGTTCAGGAACACTACAGCAGGCCTACTGGCCTAAGCTAGGCAGGTCCAACTCACACCCACTCATGTACTCATCCAACTTATATTTAAAGCTACCCAAAATTCTTGCCTTAATGCTACATGGAAGTTTCTTCCACTCACCTACAACTCTACTGCCAAACCAATACTTCCCAAATATCCTTTTCTAAATCTAAATTTCTCAAACTGGAATCCATTACTGAGTCTCATCTTGGTTAGATATTTTCAACAAGCTAAGTACATTCCCTTCATTTATTCCTGTTATCCATTTGTACACTTCAAATCATATCTCCCTTAATTCTACTGCTTTCCGGAGTGAAAGTCCAATGCTTTCAGCCTGGCTCGTGGGAAAGTTTCTGATACATAGACAACTTCATCATTCATCTCTGTATATCTTCCAGCGTATTAATGTTAATATGGAGACCAGAACCGAGCAACATAATCTAAACAAGATCTAACAAAAAAATACATAAAGATGAAGTATAACCTTAGGACTTCTATTATTTATACTTCTTGATATGAAGCCAAGAATATAGAAAAGCACTGGTTTCGCAACAGAGCTGCGCATGAGAGGAATAAACTCCCGAGTAGTGTAATTAAGGCAAGAATGAATATCAAAATGGTATACAATACCGACAATTTGGTAATATACATAGGCATGTTGCCTATGTATCTTACCAAGGCAAGAATTTTGGGTACCTTTAAAAATGGGTTTGGTGTGGGTATGGGTGGGTGGGTGTGAGTTAGACCTGCCTAGCATGGGCTTGTAACCTACGACAGTTCTCCTTTATTATATTTTTAATTTAAAAATTAAAAGTCAAGTACATTTGTATATACTACTTGAAAATGTAACTGCTAATTACTTTTATAATTGTCAGGTATACACTTAAAAGTGTATAAATCAGCTAATTACTTCTATAATTAACTTCGTCAATTAAATGATAATGAATTAAAATCCCTAAACGTAACAGGAAATCAGTAACAGGTAGGAAATTTCACCAGATTACGAAATACAACTTAATGAAAGGTAGAAAGTGTTCCATCCTAGTTAGCTTTAAACTAGCAGTAATTTAAGCCTTAGTGATGGAAATAGAAACTCAATAGCAACTAATGTAACAAAAACTTTATAAACCGTAAAATTAACAAAAGTATAAGAGTTAAAGGGAAAATAGAGAAATGTTTGTTGGGCGACATTTGGCATCAGGTAATGAGCTTCCATAATAGAATGGCAACTGAAGGAATTTATTGTCAAAATAGAACTTTTATTGAGCAATAATGTGGGCCAGAGACTTAGTTTGTATTGTGTATTATGGAGACAACCAATGGCAAAGATGGAGTCAATTGGTGTGGTACAAATGTGTGGGTAGAAAAACAAGTGTTAGTGGGTGTGAGCGTTTCCTTGTGCAGGTGAGAGCAGCAGCGTTGGGGCTCCCTGGTGCTGCTGGCTCCACGCCGCCGACCCTCCATAACCTCCCCTCCCTCCACCACAACCACTATCAACATCCCCCCTTCCCCTCCACCACTATCAATACCCCCCCCCTTCCCCTCCACCACTATCAACACTCCCTTTCCAGTCGACCATTATCAACACCCCTTCCCCTCCCCCAGTACCAACACCCCCTTCTCCTCCACCACTACCAACACCCCTTCCCCCTCCACCAGTACCAACATCCCCTTCCCCTCCACCAGTACCAACACCCCCTTCCCCTCCACCACTACCAACACCCCTTTCCTCAACCAGTACCAACATCCCCTTCCTCTCCACCAATACACCAACACCCCCTTCCCCCTCCACCATTACCAACACCCCTTTCCCCTCTACCACTACCAACACCCCCTTCCCCTCCACCACTATCAGCATCCCCTTCCCCACCACCAGTAACACCACTAGTAACACCCCCTTCCCCTTCACCACTACCAATACCCCCTTCCCAACCACAAGTACCACCAACACCCCCTACTCCTCCACCAATACAGACACCCCTTCCCCTCCACCACTACCAACACCCCCTTCCTTCCACCAGTACCACCAACACCCCTTTTCCCTCCACCACTATCAACACCCCCCTTCCAGTCCACCATTATCAACATCCCTTCCCCTCCACCAGTACCAACACCCCTTTCTCCTCCACCATTACCAACACCCCTTCCCCCTCCACCAGCACCAACATCCCCTTCCCCTCCACCAGTACCAACACCCACTTCCCCTCCACCAGTACCAACACCCCTTTCCTCAACCAGTACCTACATCCCCTTCCTCTCCACCAGTACCACCAACACCCCCTACTCCTCCATCACTACCAACACCCCCTTCCCCTCCACCACTACCAACATCCCCTTCCCCACCACCAGTACCACCACTAGCAACAACCCCTTCCTCTCCACCACTATCAATACCCCTTTCCCCTCCACCAATACCCCCCTACTGCACCAATACAGACACCCCCCTTCCCCTCCACCACCACTACCAACACCCCTCTTCCCCTCCACCACTACCAACACCCCCTTCCCTTCCACCATTAGCAACATCCCCTTCCCCTCCACCACTAGCAACACCCCTTCCCTTCCACCACTACCAACCCCCCTCCACTCCACCACTACCAACACCCCCTTCCTCACCACCACTACCAACACCCCCTTCCTCACCACCACTACCAACACCCCTTTCCCCTCCACTACTACCAACACCCCCTTCCTCTCCACCACTGCCAACACCCACTTCCCCTCCACAACTATCAACCCCTCCCTTCCTCTCCACTACCAACACCCCCTTTCCCTCCACAACTACCAACACCCCCATTCCCTCCACCACTACCAACACCCCTTCCTCTCCACCATTACCAACACCCCCTTCCCCTCCACCACTAACACCCCCTTCCCCTCCACTACCAACACCCCTTTCCCCTTTATTATTACCAACACCCCCCCTTCCCCTCCACCACTACCCACACCCCCTTCCCCTTTACCATTACCAACATACCCTTCCCCTCCACCACTACAAACACCATCTCCCCCTGCACCAGTACCAACACCCCCTTCCCCTCCACTAGTAACACCACTACTAACACCACCTTCCCTCCACCAGTACCACAACTAGCCTCCCCCTTCCCCTCCACCACCAACTCTACAAGACACCCCTCCTGCCCCTCCACCACCAAAACAACAAGACACCCCTCCTTCCCCTACGCCACCAATACTACCACAAGTCACACCTTCCCCTCCACCACCACCAGACACCCCCTTCCCCTCCACCACCACATCCCCCAACCCCCTTCCCCAACACCAGCCACTCCCCTTCCCCACCATCACCGCCAGCTACCCCTTCCCAACCACCACCAACACTACCACCAGCCACACCCCCTTTCCCACCACCACCACTACCAGCCACCCCCTCCCCAACCACCACCAACACTACCAGCAGCCACCCCCTTCCTTACCACCACCACCACCCCTTTTCCCCACCAACACCGCCATCTCCCTCCTTCCCAACCACCACCGGCCACCCCCTTCCCAACCATCACCACCACCAGCCACCTCCCATTCCCCACCACCACCGCCAGTCACCCCCGACCCAACCACCACCACCGCCAGGCACCCCCTTCCCAACCACCACCCCCACTGGGCACCCCCTTCCGAACCACCACCAGTCACCCCCCTTCGTCACCACCACCACCAGCGACCTCCCCTTCCCCACCACCGCCGCCAGTCACCCTCTACGCAACCACCACCACCGCCACCCTCCCCATCCCAACCACCACCACAAGTCACCCCCCTTCCCTAAAACCACCGCCAGCTACCCCCTTCCCTTTAGCACCTGTACCACCACCAGCCAGTCCCTTCCCCTCCAGAACCCCCTTCCCCTCTACCACCAACATCCCCTCCACCAGCCACCCCTTCCCTCAACCACCACAACCTGCCACTCTCCTTCCCCACCACCACCGGCAGCCACCCCCATACCCACCACCACCACCACCCACACCCCTTCACCACCACCACCACCAGCAGCCACACCCCTTCACCACCACCACCACCAGCAGCCACACCCCTCCCCCACCACCACCAACCACATCCCTTCTCCAACACCACCACCAGACACACCCCATCCTCACATCCACTACCAGCCACACCCCTTCCCCTCCACTACCCCCACCATTATCAACCCCTTCCCCACCACCAGCTCAGCAATCCCCACCATCAGCTTTGCCTTTCCCACCAACAGTCCTCCCTTCCCCACCACTAGCAATGCATTCCCCACCACCAGTCCTGCCTTCTCCGCCACCAGTCCTGCCTTCCCCACCACAAGCCCTGCCTTCCCTACCACCAGTCCTGCCTTCCCCACCACAAGCCCTGCCCTCCCAACCACCAGTACTGCCTTCCCAACCATCAGTCCTGCCTTCCCGACCACCAGTCCTGCCTTCCCCGCCACTAGCCCTGCCTTCCCTACCACCAGTCCTGCCATCCCTACCACCAATCCTGCCTCCCCTACCACCAGTCCTACCTTCCCTACCACCAGTCCTGCCTTCCCTACCACCAATCCTGCCTACCCTACCACCAGTCCTGCCTTCCATACCACCAGTCCTGCCTTCCCTACCACCAGTCCTGCCTTCCCTACCACCAGTCTTGCCTTCCCTACCACAAGCCCTGCCTTCCCTACCACCAATCCTGCCTTCCCTCCCAAAAGCCCTGCCTTCCCTACCACCAGTCCTGCCTTCCCTACCACCAGTCCTGCCTTCCCTACCACCAGTCCTGCCTTCTCCACCACCAGTCCTGCCTTCCCCACCACCAGTCCTGCCTTCCCTACCACCAGTCCTGCCTTTCCTACCACCAGTCCTGAATTCCCCACCACCAGTTCTGCCTTCCCAACCACCAGTCCTGCCTTCCCTACCACCAGTCCTGCCTTCCCAACCACCAGTCCTGCCTTCCCCACCACCAGTCCTGCCTTCCCCACCACCAATCCTGCCTCCCCTACCACCAGTCCTGCCTTCCCTACCACCAGTCCTGCCTTTCCTACAACGAGTCCTGCCTTCCCTACCACCAGCCCTGCCTTCCCTACCACCACCCCTGCCCTCCCTACCACAAGCCCTGCCTTCCCTACCACCAGTCCCACCATCCCTACCACCAATCCTGCCTCCCCTACCACCAGTCCTACCTTCCCTACCACCAGTCCTGCCTTCCCTACCACCAATCCTGCCTACCCTACCACCAGTCCTGCCTTCCCTACCACCAGTCCTGCCTTCCCTACCACCACTCTTGCCTTCCCTACCACAAGCCCTGCATTCCCTACCACCAGTCCTGCCTTCCCTACCACCAGTAATGCCTTACCTACCACCAGTCCTGCCTTCTCCACCACCAGTACTGCCTTCCCTACCACCATCACTGCCTTCCCTACCACCAGTCCTGCCTTGCCTACCACCAGTCCTGCCTTCCCTACCACCAGTCCTGCCTTCCCCACCACCAATCCTGCCTCCCCTACCACCAGTCCCGCCTTCCCTACCACCAGTCCTGCCTTCCCTATCATGAGTCCTGCCTTCCCCACCACAAGCCCTGCCTTCCCTACCACCAGTCCTGCCTTCCTCACCACAAGCCCTGCCCTCCCAACCACCAGTACTGCCTTCCCAACCACCAGTCCTGCCTTCCCCACCACTAGCCCTGCCTTCCCTACCACCAGTCCTGCCATCCCTACCACCAATCCTGCCTCCCCTACCACCAGTCCTACCTTCCCTACCACCAGTCCTGCCTTCCCTACCACCAATCCTGCCTACCCTACCACCAGTCCTGCCTTCCATACCACCAGTCCTGCCTTCCCTACCACCAGTCCTGCCTTCCATACCACCAGTCTTGCCTTCCCTACCACAAGCCCTGCCTTCCCTACCACCAATCCTGCCTTCCCTCCCAAAAGCCCTGCCTTCCCTACCACCAATCCTGCCGTCCCTACCACCAGTCCTGCCTTCCCTACCACCAGTCCTGCCTTCCCTACCACCAGTCCTGCCTTCCCCACCACCAATCCTGCCTCCCCTACCACCAGTCCTGCCTTCTCTACCACCAGTCCTGCCTTCCCTACCACGAGTCCTGCCTTCCCTACCACCAGCCCTGCCTTCCCTACCACCAGCCCTGCCCTCCCTACCACAAGCCCTGCCTTCCCTACCACCAATCCTGCTTTCCCTACCACCAGTCCTGCCTTCCTTATCACCAGTCCTGCCTTCCCTACCACCAGCCCTGCCATACCTACCACCAGCCCTGAAATCCCTACCACAAGGCCTGCCTTCCCTACCACCAATCCTGCCGTCCCTACCACCAGTCCTGCCTTCCCTACCACCAGTCCTGCCATCCCTACCACCATTCCTGCCTTCCTTACCACCAGCACTGTCGTCCCTACAACAAGCCCTGCCTTCCCTAACACCAGCCCTGCCTTCCCTGCCACAAGTCCTGCCTTCCCTACCACCAGTCCTGCCTTCTCGACCACGAGCCCTGCCTTCCCTACCACGAGCCCTGCCTTCCCTACCACCAGCCCTGCCTTCCAATCACCAGCCCTGCCTTCCTACCATCAGCACTGCCTTCCCTACCACCAGACCTGCCATCCCTACCACCAGCACTGCCTTCCCTACCAATAGTCCTGCCTTCCCTACCACCAGCCCTGCCTTCCCTATCATCAGCACTGCCTTCCCTACCACCAGCCCTGCCTTCCCTGCCACCAGCCCTGCCTTCCCTACCACCAGCAATGCCTTCCCTACCACCAGTCCTGCTTTCCCTACCACCAGATCTGCCTTCATTACCACCAGTCCTCCCTTCCCTACCAACAGTCCTGCCTTCCCTAAAACCCTTCCTGCCTTCACTACCAGCAGCCCTACCTTCCCTACCAACAGTCCTCCCTTCCCTACCACCAGTCCTGCCTTCACTACCAGCAGCCCTGCCTTCCCTACCACCAGTCCTGCCTTCCCTACCTCCAGTCCTGCCTTCCCTACCAGCAGCCCTGCCTTCCTTACCACCAGTCCTGCCTTCACTAGCAGCATCCCTGCCTTCCCTATCACCAGTCCTGCCTTCCCTACCACCGGTCCTGCCTTCCCTACCACCAGCACTGCCTTCCCTACCACCAGTCCTGCCTTCCCTACCACTAGTCCTGCCTTCCCTACCACTAGTCCTGCCTTCCCTATCACCAGTCCTGCCTTCCCTACCACCAGTCCTGCCTTCCCTACCACCAGCACTGCGTTCCCAACCACCAGTCCTGCCTTCCCTACCACCAGTCCTGCCTTCCCTACCACCAGTCCTGCCTTCCCTACCACCAGCACTGTGTTCCCTACCACCAGTCCTGCCTTCCCTACCACCAGCCCTGCCTTCCCTACCACCAGCCCTGCCTTCCCTACCACCAGTCCTGCCTTCCCTAACACCAGCACTGCCTTCCCTACCACCAGTCCTGCCTTCCCTACCACCAGCCCTGCCTTCCCTACCACCAGCCCTGCCTTCCCTACCACAAGCCCTGCCTTCCCTACCACCAGGCCTGCCTTCCCTACCACCAGCCCTGCCTTCTCTACCACAAGCCTTGCCTTCCCTACCACCAGCACTGCCTTCCCTACCACCAGTCCTGCCTTCCCTACCACCAGCCCTGCCTTCCCTACCACCAGCCCTGCCTTCCCTACCACAAGCCCTGCCTTCCCTACCACCAGGCCTGCCTTCCCTACCACCAGCCCTGCCTTCTCTACCACAAGCCTTGCCTTCCCTACCACCAGCACTGCCTTCCCTACCACCAGTCCTGCCTTCCCTACCACCAGCACTGCCTTCCCTACCACCAGTCCTGCCTTCCCTACCACCAGCACTGCCTTCCCTACCACCAGTCATGCCTTCCCTACCACCAGTCCTGCCTTCCCTATCACCAGCACTGCCTTCCCTACCACCAGTCCTGCCTTCCCTACCACCAGTAATACCTTCCCTACCACCAGTCCTGCCTTCCCTACCACCAGCCCTGCCTTCCCTACCACCAGCCCTGCCTTCCCTACCACCAGTTCTGCCTTCCCTACCACTAGCACTGCCTTCCCTACCACCAGTCCTGCCTTCCCTACCACCAGCCCTGCCTTCCCTACCACCAGCCCTGCCCTCCCTACCACAAGCCATGAATTCCCTACCACCAGCGCTGCCTTCCCTACCATCAGTCCTGCCTTCCCTACCACCAGCCCTGCCTTCCCTACCACCAGTTCTGCCTTCCCTACCACCAGCACTGCCTTCCCTACCACAAGTCCTGTCTTCCCTACCACCAGTACTGCCTTCCCTACCACCAGTCCTGCCTTCCCTACCACCATCCCTGCCTTCCCTACCACCAGCCCTGCCTTCCCTACCACAAGCCCTGCCTTCCCTACCACCAGCACTGCCTTCCCTACCACCAGTCCTGCCTTCCCTACCACCAGCACTGCCTTCCCTACCACCAGCACTGCCTTCCCTACCACCAGTCCTGCCTTCCGTACCACCAGTCCTGCCTTCCCTACCACCAGTCCTGCCTTCCCTACTACCAGCCCTGCCTTCCCTACCAAAAGTCCTGCCTTCCCTACCACCAGTCCTGCATTCCCTACCACGAGTCCTGCCTTCCCTACCACCAGCCCTGCCTTCCCTACCACAAGCCCTGCCTTCCCTACCACCAGCACTGCCTTCCCTACCACCAGCCCTGCCCTCCCTACCACAAGCCATGAATTCCCTACCACCAGCGCTGCCTTCCCTACCATCAGTCCTGCCTTCCCTACCACCAGCCCTGCCTTCCCTAACACCAGTTCTGCCTTCCCTACCACCAGCACTGCCTTCCCTACCACAAGTCCTGTCTTCCCTACCACCAGTACTGCCTTCCCTACCACCAGTCCTGCCTTCCCTACCACCATCCCTGCCTTCCCTACCACCAGCCCTGCCTTCCCTACCACAAGCCCTGCCTTCCCTACCACCAGCACTGCCTTCCCTACCACCAGTCCTGCCTTCCCTACCACCAGCACTGCCTTCCCTACCACCAGCACTGCCTTCCCTACCACCAGTCCTGCCTTCCGTACCACCAGTCCTGCCTTCCCTACCACCAGTCCTGCCTTCCCTACCACCAGCCCTGCCTTCCCTACTACCAGCCCTGCCTTCCCTACCAAAAGTCCTGCCTTCCCTACCACCAGTCCTGCCTTCCCTACCATCAGTCCTGCCTTCCCTACCACCAGCCCTGCCTTCCCTACCACCAGCCCTGCCTTCCGTACCACAAGCCCTGCCTTCCCTACCACCAGCACTGCCTTCCCTACCACCAGCCCTGCCTTCCCTACCACAAGCACTGCCTTCCCTACCACCAGCACTGCCTTCCCTACCACCAGTCCTGCCTTCCCTACCACCAGCACTGCCTTCCCTACCACCAGCACTGCCTTCCCTACCACCAGTCCTGCCTTCCCTACCACCAGTCCTGCCTTCCCTACCACCAGCCCTGCCTTCCCTACTACCAGCCCTGCCTTCCCTACCAAAAGTCCTGCCTTCCCTACCACCAGCCCTGCCTTCCCTACAACCAGTCCTGCCTTCCCTACCACCAGTCCTGCCTTCCCTACCACCAGTCCTGCCTTCCCTACCACCAGTCCAGCCTTCCCTACCACCAGCCCTGCCTTCCCTACTACCAGCCCTGCCTTCCCTACCAAAAGTCCTGCCTTCCCTACCACCAGCCCTGCCTTCCCTACAACCAGTCCTGCCTTCCCTACCACCAGTCCTGCCTTCCCTACCACCAGCCCTGCCTTCCCTACCACCAGCCCTGCCTTCCGTACCACAAGCCCTGCCTTCCCTACCACCAGCACTGCCTTCCCTACCACCAGTTCTGCCTTCCCTACCACAAGTCCTGTCTTCCCTATCACCAGTCCTGCCTTCCCTACCACCAGCACTGCCTTCCCTACCACCAGTCCTGCCTTCCCTACCACCAGTCCTGCCTTCCCTACCACCAGCACTGCCTTCCCTACCACCAGTCCTGCCTTCCCTACCACCAGTCCTGCCTTCCCTACCACCAGTCCTGTCTTCCCTATCACCAGTCCTGCCTTCGCTACCACCAGCACTGCCTTCCCTACCACCAGTCCTGCCTTCCCTACCACCAGTCCTGCGCCTTCCCTACCACCAGTCCTGCCTTCCCTACCACCAGCCCTGCCTTCCCTACCACCAGCCCTGCCTTCCCTACTACCAGCCCTGCCTTCCCTACCACAAGTCCTGCCTTCCCTACCATCAGTCCTGCCTTCCCTACCACCAGTCCTGCCTTCCCTACCACCAGTCCTGCCTTCCCTACCACTAGCACTGCCTTCCCTACCATCAGTCCTGCCTTCCCTACCACCAGTCCTGCCTTCCCTACCACCAGTCCTGCCTTCCCTACCACCAGCCCTGCCTTCCCTACTACCAGCCCTGCCTTCCCTACCACAAGTCCTGCCTTCCCTACCACCAGCCCTGCCTTCCCTACCACCAGTCCTGCCTTCCCTACCACCAGTCCTGCCTTCCCTACCACCAGCCCAGCCTTCCCTACCACCAGCCCTGCCTTCCCTACCACAAGCCCTGCCTTCCCTACCACCAGTCCTGCCTTCCCTACCACCAGCCCAGCCTTCCCTACCACCAGCCCTGCCTTCCCTACCACAAGCCCTGCCTTCCCTACCACCAGCACTGCCTTCCGTATCACCAGTTCTGCCTTCCCTACCACAAGTCCTGTCTTCCCTACCACCAGCACTGCCTTCCCTACCACCAGTCCTGCCTTCCCTACCACCAGCACTGCCTTCGCTACCACCAGTCCTGCCTTCCCTACCACCAGTCCTGCCTTCCCTACCACCAGCACTGCCTTCCCTACCACCAGCACTGCCTTCCCTACCACCAGTCCTGCCTTCCCTACCACCAGTCCTGCCTTCCCTGCCACCAGTCCTGTCTTCCCTATCACCAGTCCTGCCTTCCCTAGCACCAGCACTGCCTTATCTACCACCAGTCCTGCCTTCCCTACCACCAGCACTGCCTTTCCTACCACCAGTCCTGCCTTCCCTACCACCAGTCCTGCGCCTTCCCTATCACCAGTCCTGCCTTCCCTACCACCAGCCCTGCCTTCCCTACTACCAGCCCTGCCTTCCCTACCACAAGTCCTGCCTTCCCTACCATCAGTCCTGCCTTCCCTACCACCAGCACTACCTTCCCTACCACCAGTCCTGCCTTCCCTACCACCACCCCTGCCTTCCGTACCACTAGCCCTGCCTTCCGTACCACAAGCCCTGCCTTCCCTACCACCAGCACTGCCTTCCCTACCACCAGCACTGCCTTGCCTACCACCAGTCCTGTCTTCCTTATCACCAGTCCTGCCTTCCCTACCACCAGCACTGCCTTAACTACCACCAGTCCTGCCTTCCCTAACACCAGCACTGCCTTCCCTACCACCAGTCCTGCCTTCCCTACCACCAGCCCTGCCTTCCCTACCACCAGCCCTGTCTTCCCCACCAGCAGTCCTGCCTTCCCTACCACCAGCACTGCCTTCCCTTTCACCAGCCCTGCGTTCCCTACCACCAACACTGCCTTCCCTACCACAAGCACTGCCTTCCCTATCACTAGTCCTGCCTTCCCTACCACCAGCCCTGCCTTCCCTACCACCAGTCCTGCCTTCCCTACCACCAGCACTGCCTTCCCTACCACCAGTCCTGCCTTCCCTACCACCAGTCCTGCCTTCCCTACCACCGGTCCTGCCTTCCCTACCACCGGTCCTGCCTTCCCTTCCACCAGTCCTGCCTTCCCTACCACCAGCACTGCCTTCCCTACCACCAGTCCTGCCTTCCCCACCACCAGTCCTGCCTTCCCTACTACCAGCCCTGCCTTCCATACCACTAGCTCCTGCCTTCTCAATTACAAGCCCTGCCTTCCCTACCACCAGTCCTGCCTTCCCCACCAGCAGTCCTTCCTTCCCTACCACGAGCACCGCGTTCCCTTCCACCAGCCCTGCCTTCCCTACCACCAACACTGCCTTTCCTACCACCAGTCCTTCCTTCCCTACCACCAGTCCTTCCTTCCCTACCACCAGTCCTGCCTTGCCTACCACCAGCCCTGCCTTCCCTACCACCAGTCCTGCCTTCCCTACCACCAGTCCTGCGTTCCCTACCACCAGCCCTGCCTTCCCTACCACCAGTCCTGCCTTCCCTACCACCAGTCCTGCCTTCCCTACCACCAGCCCTGCCTTCCCTACCACCAGTCCTGCCTTCCCTACCACCAGTCCTGCCTTCCCTACCACTAGTCTTGCCTTCCCTACCACCAGCCCTGCCTTCCCTACCACCAGTCCTTCCTTCCCTACCACCAGTCCTGCCTTCCCTACCACCAGTCCTGCCTTCCCTACCACCAGTCCTGCCTTCCCTACCACCAGCCCTGCCTTCTCTACCACCAGTCCTGCCTTCCCTATCACCAGTCCTGCCTTCCCTACCACCAGTCCTGCCTTCCCTACCACCAGTCCTGCCTTCCCTACCACCAGTCCTGCCTTCCCTACCACCAGCCCTGCCTTCCCTACCACCAGTCCTGCCTTCCCTACCACCAGTCCTGCCTTCCCTACCACCAGTCCTGCCTTCCCTACCACCAGCCCTGCCTTCCCTACCACCAGTCCTGCCTTCCCTACCACCAGTCCTGCCTTCCCTACCACCAGTCCTGCCTTCCCTACCACCAGTCCTGCCTTCCCTACCACCAGTCCTGCCTTCCCTACCACCAGTCCTGCCTTCCCTACCACCAGCCCTGCCTTCCCTACCACCAGTCCTGCCTTCCCTACCACCAGTCCTGCCTTCCCCATAACCAGTCCTGCCTTCCCTACCACCAGTCCTGCCTTCCCTACCACCAGCCCTGCCTTCCCTACCACCAGTCCTGCCTTCCCTACCACCAGTCCTGCCTTCCCTACCACCAGTTCTGTCTTCCCCATAACCAGTCCTGCCTTCCCTACCACCAGTCCTGCCTTCCCTACCACCAGTCCTGCCTTCCCTACCACCAGTCCTGCCTTCCCTACCACCAGTCCTGCCTTCCCTACCACCAGCCCTGCCTTCCCTACCACCAGTCCTGCCTTCCCTACCACCAGTCCTGCCTTCCCCATAACCAGTCCTGCCTTCCCTACCACCAGTCCTGCCTTCCCTACCACCAGTTCTGCCTTCCCCATAACCAGTCCTGCCTTCCCTACCACCAGTCCTGCCTTCCCTACCACCAGTCCTGCCTTCCCTACCACCAGTCCTGCCTTCCCTACCACCAGTCCTGCCTTCCGTACCACCAGTCCTGCCTTCCCTACCACCAGTCCTGCCTTCCCTACCACCAGTCCTGCCTTCCGTACCACCAGTCCTGCCTTCCCTACCACCAGTCCTGCCTTCCGTACCACCAGTCCTGCCTTCCCTACCACCAGTCCTGCCTTCCCTACCACCAGTCCTGCCTTCCCTACCACCAGTCCTGTCTTCCCTACCACCAGTCCTGCCTTCCCTACCACCAGCACTGCCAGAAACACCTAGCCATGCTAGGTGTCCTAGTGGCCCCCTCTGTAATTAGTATTTTATAACATGTAAACCACACAATACCCACAACTTGTAACCCCCCACATTGTAACCCTTATAGAGAATAAACTTGAACTGAATTGAATTGCTTGGATCAAGTTTGTATGCCCCTCATTCTACAGGTGTTATATGACCCTTGTGGGTTTAGCATTTTTCTCTGATTAAAACATAACAGTGAATGGCATCAATGTACAATGGTTGCTGCATTGTGTGAAATGTATGAAACATTTCATGGGTTTAGACTGTATAGGCAAAAATTTTGTTAAGATTTTGTGTAATAACTGAAAAATGCACATTCTGGTCTGCTTCACACTTTTAGTGCTGTTGGGCTTTCTTCAACGTACATAATCTACGTTGACTATCTCTTCCACCACTTTCTTCTTCTCTTGTCCCTAGCTCCTCTATTTCCAGATTTGAAATGAATGAAGCCGAGAATGTTACTCTGCTAGCAAGATCTTCATGTTAGCTTGATGTTACGTTGTGTAAGTCATGCCAATTTTTACTAACTATATTTGTTTCTGTGAAATAATTAGATAACGTCTCTTCTCATCAGAAATAAGTCACAGTGTCTGACTCTATTTGGTTATCCTAGGTTAAATCAATATAATATTTGTTTGTGCCTATAAGATCAGTGTGTCCTCAAGACTATTGTTTAAAATCTGTAACCTATGTACACAAATCTTACATGGAACTTATTTACTTTCTTAAAAGGTGGCCAATTTTACTTAGAGAAAAGTTTGGAGTTATTCTGGCCTATGTTGGTTGCTAGTGGCACTTCTGGAAGAACTTGGAAAAACCTGAAATACTATACTGTTTTTCATTCAATAATTTCTGAGTATTGCATCTGATTAACTTCAACCCTTCCATGCTGATTGCTTGTAAATGCAGCATCTGAGTGGTCTCTTAGAAAGATTTTAATTAGATTTGGGTTGTGTAATATACTAATTTACCATCTTTATTAAAGAAATTTGGATATTTTTTTCCATATGAATGATTCCCTTCAATTCTTCAAAACTAATATTTAACTGCATTATCAACTTTTGCCACAAGCTACACTATTCCAGTCAAGTGCATTCAGGCACAAGAAAATGGGGTTATGGAATAGGTCAATATTGCTCTTAGTCTACACCAACCGAAACACATCTACGTAGTATGTTTCTGTATTTAATACACAAATAACCTACACATAGGAGAGAAGTGCTCATGATGATGTATTGGTCCGATTTGGACCTTTTACAGAGTCACACTAACAGAAAGGAGGTTAGGTTAGGTAAGGTTTGTCAGGAAACAGAATAAGTGTTTCCTGAAGCGGGTCTTAATCAGATTATGACCCGCCATTGGAGCTTTTGTTCATCTTACTGAGGCCTTCTGCTGGCTTACCAGTCCACCCCTTTAAAAATTATGGGCATAGTTATAACCATTTTTTAGTGAAGGAGCCAGTATATATATAGGCCAGCTGGCAGGGACGGGTCAAGAGCGATGGGAGTAACAGTAGTAGTAGAGGTAAGGCAGGAAGTGGAAGTAGAAGTAGTAGAGGCCTATATATATACTGGCTCCTCTTTCTGTTAATGTGACTGTTTACTAAATGTCCCAAGTTGGAGCGAAACACTATCATAAGCTCCTCTCTCCTATGTGCAAGTTATGTGTATAGTTCAGTCATGGTATTGTGCCTTTTTGTTCCTTCTGTATTTAACTTTTCAAGGCAATGGTCATTGCTTAGAGTGCTCATTACTGTTTCCCAGGGTATATCTGACTATTCTTTGTTAATTTTGTCCCATCTAAAGTTAAATTTGCTGAACATCACTTCTCGTACTACTACTGCTGGAATTTCCTTACCCCTATATTTACATTCGTGTGTACTTTTATGATGTGATCAGAGCACATATATTGCACATGTAATTTGTATGTCTCTAATTAGTTCCTCATTACTCAAAAAAATCGAATCCAGTGCATTTTCATTTCTGTTATCTGTTGGTTCAAAGCAAACTTTTCAAAAAGCCCCATTAATTTCCTGGTGTGTGCCTGTTGAGTTACTGTTCTTCCAGAAACTATTTCTGGTACAATGCTGTGATTTACCATCTTCCACTTCATATCTGGGCTGAAATCTCCAAGGAGGATAATATTTGGTATGGGAGTTTCAAGCCTTTCTAGGAAGCTTTGTGTTTCTTATTTGATCTGTGAATTCCTCAGCTGTGACTAACGGTGGTTCACATACGTACTAGGTTAATTACTAGATTCCCATTTTCTACTCTAATACCTATAACTTCTGTTGTATCATCTGTGGTATTTAACAGTTCTGTGCAGCAAAGCAAGTCTTTCACATAGTTTTCCTACTTTCTGTAACCTACTGTCAAATATATAAAATAGTAGTGTTTTATCATTATCTGATGATCCAAAATAGGCCTTGTATTTTTTTCTGAGAATACTGCAAATGTAACATTTGCTTCTGTGAGAATCACACTAATATAAGTAACTTGTCATTTTACAGGTCAGCCATCACTACTCCAACAATCAGTAGTCCGGTTTCATCAGTAATCCAGCACTAATCTTGGCTAGCATAATTTCAAATTTCAGGGGTTACCACACCAACCTGCTGCTACTCTTTGGTGGGCTGTTTACTGCGTGAGTCATTCCAATTTCTTTTTCTCCATTTATTGTTATAACCTGCTCACTTTTGGCCCTAGCCATGATTCCAACAAATAAAAGAAATGCTTCTCATTGAGTAAAGCACATACACTGTACACTGTCCATAAAAGATAAGGTGACTGAAGCCACTGTCAGTCGCCATGAGCTCAGCTCACTCAGACAAGCTGCGACCGGTAAATTAGGGCATACATGTGAGAGAATAGGTCTGTGTGGTAAGTGTGCACTATATAAAAATATCCTGCAGCATGTACTGCAAAATGAGAAAAAGCTGCGACCGTATTTTTGGTGTTAAACAATGACTTTGCTGTGTATTTTCGTATGATTTTTATGGTTGTATTATTATTTTTTTGGTTTCATTTGAAAGAATGGAAGATATGTTACAGAAATAGATATGATTTTGATTCGTTTTATGATAGAAAATACCTCGAAATTGAGCTTAAAGTAGCAAAAATGTTAAATTTTTGCCGATATTCAAGAGTAAACAAATGATGTCACTGTCCAATACATGTCCAACTGGCCAATCTAATACACAGTCACAAATGGGTTGACATTATTTATACAATTATTACCATAACATAACAGTAAATCTTCTCTTTTTTTGTGTGAATAAAAATTAAAAAATGAACGCAAGTGTTACATAAGAGGAGCATGGAGAGAGACATGACTAATGAACAGAGAAAATGTTGTTTTAGTGTCAGGAGCATCTGCATTGTTTATTTTGAAATTGGTATCTCTTGAAATTTGTGTGAAGTTGGCCAAATTACCAATTTCTGAGCACTTTATTGGGTAGTTAAAATAGGTAAACGGCTGGTTTCTTGTACTCAATCGACAGAACAGATGGAATACTAGCAAAATAACTATGAGTTTGGTAGACCGGAACAATGGAATGGGCCAAAAATTGGGCATAAAGTGGGTGAAATTGGTGATGTGTAAATATCGCCACTGAGTTAAGTGTATTCTAACCTAACCACTGTAATCTGACAAAATCACTAATCCAGCATGCTACAGGTCCCGATGATGCCAGATAAGTGATGGTCAACCTGTTTTTTATTTCAAACCCTGAAAAGGATGATTTACCATTTGGGAAATCTTGATTTGGTGTGGGTTTTATTAGAACCACTGATAAAGTATGAACCAGTTCGTATGGCACTTGGTGAACATACCCTTGCTTACTGCAGTACTGGTTGTACACTTGAACGTTCAACCCTGTTGTGTACACAAATGACCTAACTTGTCCCACTGCCGTGGACTTCCCTATATCCTTTCTAAATGTAAATTTGAATGCACTGCTGCATATGGTGAGTTACCTCGAGAAGTAGAGGTCCCAGGCGCTGGGTGGGTAGAAGTGTTGGTTTAGAGGAGGAGACCTCACCCTGCTGCACGGCACCTTCCCCTGTACCCTCCGCCGCCTTGATGCGCCGGATCTGTAACACAAAAATAATAGTATTACACAATGACAATGCAGAGGTAAACATAATATACAGCTTCAGGAGTAGATAAAGCCAGAAACCAACAATACCTATCAAAGTAGTCTAAAAAGTGAGACATTGCAAACACCCTCAGTGACTGTGAAATGAAAAAATGTTGTACCAGTACATATTGAGTGTAAGGACTGCAGTGTGAGTGTAGTGATAACATATATGTAAATTATCCAATGCCAAGTGGACCATGCAATGGAGAAAGTTATATTTTGCACCAATGGAGGAAGATCCATTCTTTCTTAACCCACCACAAAAATTAACCCATCTAATTTAAACCAGATTCTAACTTAAATTCTACACAGATTAGTTATGTTTGGCTCCCCAAAAAACTGATTTTATCAAGTTTCACAAAATACATCATAACTACCTCCACAACACAATCCATTTACGACAGAATATATGAATGTACAGTGAGCCAGTCCACACATCATCTGTAGTTTTTTCCCCAGCCTTGGACCAACCTGCACCACGTGTGACAATATTTCCCTCTTTTTTTTCTAGAGTAGGCACATTCCTGGCCCTCTTTGGTGACATACACAAGAGAACTAGGACAAAACACAGTTATAATAATGCTAAAAGAAACTCGAAGAGCGCAGCTCTTAGTGGCCTATAGGTACACTAAAGTGCATGCCAACTTTGATTCAGCCTTCTGCTGTATCCGAATGGTTGTTCGGATGTTTTGGTAATAATTTTAGAATTTTGTCCTTTCCCAGGGCTTGTTCGGATATTGGCGAAGTTGTGATGTAGGTCAATGTGCTTGTGAGGTCTCTGAGGGAGACCTAATTAACCAGTAAATTGTAACACTCCTTGCCTTGGCAAATAGCTGTCAGACACGCTTTTCGGCTGAAGTCTAAGGTCTTCTGTTCTTGAACTAGCGTCAGGTCTCAGTGTCAGGTCAAAACATGTAGTGCACGCCTCATCTGGGGGGTGCTTGAAGGACCATATACGCACAAGGAAACAGCTAGAGGGAGAGATTCAGTTGGAGCTGTGGCCTGTGTGCAGAGCTCTGAGCAAGAGATTCTGGCAGAGCTGCTGCCAGTGTGCAGAGCTTTGGGAGACGGCTGCTGGAGAGTCTTTGGAGGAGAGACTGTTGGAGACACTGGGCAGAGTACTGGCTTGGAGCAGTGCTCATGCTGTGTAGGTCTTGGGACCTGTGCCTAGAGTGTGACTGAGTTCCTGTGGCGGACTGTCCTCTGAACTACACACTGCAAATTACATTCTGTTTCATCAGTTGATTGTATTTCCTGTCTCATGTGTGCCATCCCCATTTATCTAAACTCAATAGTGTTCTCCTGCTCCCAAATATTGTACAAGGATTTAATAATAAACTGTTTGAGTGGAATAGTAATATTCACTGCAGTAGGCTGTTGGCCCATACTAGGCAGGTCCTTCACAGATCCAACCCACCAACAGAATAAACATACCCAAACAATAAGCGTTGACAATTCTATTTATTCATCTTGACTGTGCAAATGGAGTTTACAGGAAGCTGACACAGAAGAAATGCTGAACATTGACAATGATGCACCTGTTGTGCATTCCTCGAGTGATGGTGAAATTAGAAGAATTGTGATATATAAATAAGCCGTAGAGTTGATATTAGCATCACACTGAAGTATTTTGTCGTGCCTCCTGAGAGCAGGAATTCCGCTGGAATGGATTAATGCCATTTCAATTAATTTAAATAAGGAAAATTGACTCAGCATACGAACAAATTGGGATAAGAACAAGGACATGGAAAGGTTTAAATTCGTAAGCCGATATTCCACTGTATACAGTGGTACCTCGAGTTACAAACTTAATTCGTTCCAGAAGGTTGTTTGAGTGCCGATACCAAACGAATTTGTTCCCATAAGGAATAACGTAAATTAGATAAGTCCGGTTCAGACCCCCAACAATACTTTTACAAAAGCATTTACAAAGATACACTTACATAATTGTTCAAGTTGGGAGCTGTTCAAAACTTGAGATACCACTGTGTGGTATGTGTGTGTATATATATATATATATATATATATATATATATATATATATATATATATATATATATATATATATATATACATGATTTTTTTTTAACAACTCGGCCGTCTCCCACCGAGGCAGGGTGACCCAAAAAAGAAAACCCCCAAAAAGAAAATACTTTCAGCATCACTCGACACTTTGACCTCACTCACACATAATCATTGTTTTTGCAGAAGTGCTCAGAATACAGCAGTTTAGAAGCATATACGTATAAATTATTATTATAATCAAAAAGAAGCGCTAAGCCACAAGGGCTATACAGCATATATACGTATAAAGATACACAACATATCCCTCCAAACTGCCAATATCCCAAACACCTCCTGTAAAGTGCAGGCATTGTACTTCCCATTTCCAGGACTCAAGTCCGGCTATATAGAAATAACCAGTTTCCCTGAATCCCTTCACAAAATATTACCCTGCTCACACTCCAACAGCTCGTCAGGTCCCAAATAACATTCGTCTCCCTTCACTCCTAACATGCTCATGCACGCTTGCTGGAAGTCCAAGCCCCTCGCCCACAAAACCTCCTTTACCCCCTCCCTCCAACCTTTTCGAGGACGACCCATACCCTGCCTTCCTTCCCCTACAGATTTATACACTCTCCATGTCATTCTACTTTGATCCATTCTCTCTAAATGACCAAACCACCTCAACAACCCCTCTTCAGCCCTCTGACTAATACTTTTATTAACTTCACACCTTCTAATTTCCACACTCTGAATTTTCTGAATAATATTTACACCACACATTGCCTTTAGACAGGACATCTCCACTGCCTCTAACCGTCTCCTTGCTGCAGCATTTACAACCCATGTTTCACACCCATATAAGAGTGTTGGTACCACAATACTTTCATACATTCCCTACTTTGCCTCTATAGATAACATTTTTTTGTCTCCACATATACCTCAATGCACCACTCACCTTTTCTCCTTCATCAATTCTATGATTAACCTCATCCTTCATAAACCCATCCGCTGACACATCAACTCCCAAGTATCTGAAAACATTCACTTCTTCCATACTCCTCCTCTCCAATTTGATATCCAATTTTTCTTTATCTAAATCATTTGATACTCTCATCACCTTACTCTTTTCTATGTTCACTTTCAACTTTCTACCTTTACACACACTCCCAAACTGATCCACTAACCTTTGCAATTTTTCTTTAGAATCTCCCATAAGCACAGTATCATCAGCAAAAAGTAACTGTGTCAATTCCCATTTTGTATTTGATTCCCCAAAATTTAATTCCACTCCTCTCCCGAACACCATAGCATTTACTTCCTTTACAACACCATCTATGAATATATTAAACAACCATGGTGACATTACACATCCCTGTCTAAGACCTACTTTTACCGGGAAGTAATCTCCCTCTCTTCTACACACCCTAACCTGAGCCTCACTATCCTCATAAAAACTCTTTACAGCATTTAATAACTTACCACCTATTCCATATACTTGCAACATCTGCCACATTGCTCCCCTATCCACTGTATCATATGCCTTTTCTAAATCCATAAATGCAATGAAAACTTCCTTACCTTTATCTAAATATTGTTCACATATATGCTTCAATGTAAACACTTGATCTACACATCCCCTACCCATTCTAAAACCTCCTTGCTCATCCGCAATCCTACATTCTGTCTTACCTCTAATTCTTTCAATAATAACCCAACCGTACACTTTTCCCGGTATACTCAGTAAACTAATTTCTCTATAATTTTTACAATCTCTTTTGTCCTCCTTCCCTTTATATAAAGGAACTATACATGCTCTCTGCCAATCCCTAGGCACCTTCCCCTCTTTCATACATTTATTAAACAAAAATACCAACCACTCTAACACTATATCCTCCCCTGCTTTTAACATTTCTGTCATGATCCCGTTAGTTCCAGCTTTACCCCCTTTCATTCTACATAATACCTCACGCACCTCCCCCACACTCACGTCCTGCTCTTCCTCACTCCTAAAAGATGGTATACCTCCCTGGCCAATGAATGAAATTACCGCCTCCCTTTCTTCGTCGATATTTAAAAGTTCCTCAAAATATTCCCACCATCTACCTAATACCTCCCTCTCCCCATCTACTAACTCCCTTACTCTGTTTTTAACTGACAAATCCATACGTTCTCTAGGCTTTCTTAACTTGTTTAACTCACTCCAATTTTTTTCTTATTTTCATTAAAATTTCTTGACAGTGCCTCTCCCACTCTATCATCTGCTCTCCTTTTGCACTCTCTCACCACTCTCTTCACCTTTCTTTTACTCTCCATATACTCTGCTCTTCTTATAACACTTCTGCTTTGTAAAAACCTCTCATAGGCTACCTTTTCCTCTTTTATCACACCCTTTACTTCATCATTCTACCAATCACTCCTCTTTCCTCCTGCCCCCACCCTCCTATAACCACAAACTTCTGCCCCACATTCTAATACTGCATTTTTAAAACTATTCCAACCCTCTTCAAGCCCCCCCCCCCCACTATTTATATTTGCACTAACCCATCTTTCTGCTAATAGTTGCTTATATCTCACCCGAACTTCCTCCTCCCTTAGTTTACACACTTTCACCTCTTACTTGTTGTTGCCATTTTCCTCTTGTCCCATCTACCTCTTACTCTAACTGTAGCTACAACTAAGTAATGATCCGATATATCAGTTGCCCCTCTATAAACATGTACATCCTGGAGCCTACCCATCAACCTTTTATCCACCAATACATAATCTAACAAACTACTTTCATTATGTGCTACATCATACCTTGTATATTTATTTATCCTCTTTTTCATAAAATATGTAGTATTACTTATTACCAAACCTCTTTCTACACATAGCTCAATTAAAGGCTCCCCATTTACATTTACCCCTGGCACCCCAAATTTACCTACTACTCCCTCCACAACATTTTTACCCACTTTAGCACTGAAATCCCCAACCACAAGTACTCTCACACTTGGTTCAAAACTCTCCACACATTCACTCAACATTTCCCAAAATCTCTCTCCTCTACACTTCTCTCTTCTCCAGGTGCATAAATGCTTATTATAACCCACTTTTCACATCCAATCTTTATTTTACTCTACATAATCCTTGAATTAATACATTTATAGTCCGTCTTTTCCTCCCATAACTTATCCTTCAACATTATTGCTACTCCTTCTTTACCTCTAACTCTATTTGAAACCCCTGACCTAATCCCATTTATTCCTCTCCACTGAAACTCTTCTACCCCCTTCAGCTTTGTTTCACTTAAAGCCAGGACATCCAGCTTCTTCTCATTCATAACATCCACAATCATCTATTTCTTATCATTTGCACAACATCCACGCACATTCAGACTTCCCACTTTGACAATTTTCTTCCTCTTATTCTTTTTAGTAATCTTTACAGGAAAAGGGGTTACTATCCCATTGTTCCCGGCATTTTAGTTGACTTTTACAACACGTATGTCTTACATAAGAAAGATTCTTATTCCACTTCTCCATGGATATTAAAGAAAAAGTACTAAGAACAAGAACTATTACGATAAAATCAGAGTAAACTCAGATGAGTGTGTATAAATAAACGTGTACATGTGTAGTGTGACCTAAGTGTAAGTAGAAGTAGCAAAACGTACCTGTAATCTTGCATTTTTATGAGACAAAACACACCAGCAATCCTACCATCATGTAAAACAATAACAGGCTATCGTTTTACACTCACTTGGCAGGACGGTAGTACCTCCCTGGGTGGTTGCTGTCTACCAACCTACAATATATATATATATATATATAATATATATATATATATATATATATATATATATATATATATATATATATATATATATATATATATATATATTGGCTTGCTAATTGACCAATTTTACCTATTCGGCATATATATATATATATATATATATATATATATATATATATATATATATATATATATATATATATATGCAATAAGATCACAGTAAACAGGTGATTTCAGAATATGCAAAACAACCACTCTGAAAGATATCTTCAACCCCATGACATACATGACATAATAATAATGATAATAACGTAAACACACAATTTAACTCCAATGTGTTGCCTAAGTAGGAGTGCGTGTGCTGGTGCTAGCAGCAACTACTTGTTTATCAGGTCATCAATCAGGAGGGGGGGCCACGGGGGCGATAACCCCAGACATGGTGCAAAGGCAATCTACTATAGGTAAAGGTGCCTTCCGATAGACATTACTAGAGAAAGCAGCAAGCACCAGATAGACAAGTGTCTGACAGCGTATCAAGTTATATGAAGACAAACATGAGCTGCCCAGCCCGAGTCTTACGTCTTACGGACCAGTGTATCCTAGTGTCGTAACCTGTCAAATGTGTCACTATTGTTCACTACAAGTGTATCCTAGTGTCGTAACCTGTCAAATGTGTCACTACTGTTCACTACAAGTGTATCCTAGTGTCGTAACCTGTCAAATGTGTCACTATTGTTTACTACAAGTGTATCCTAGTGTCGTAACCTGTCAAATGTGTCACTATTGTTCACTACAAATATATTCTAGTGTTGTAACCTGTCAAATGTGTCACTATTGTTCACTACAAGTGTATCCTAGTGTTGTAACCTGTCAAATGTGTCACTATTGTTCACTACAAATATATTCTAGTGTTGTAACCGTCAGGTGTGTCACTATTGTTCACTACACGTGTATCCTAGTGTTGTAACCTGTCAAATGTGTCACTATTGTTCACTACAAGTGTATCCTAGTGTTGTAACCTGTCAAATGTGTCAATATTGTTCACTACAAGTGTATCCTAGTGTCATAACCTGTCAAATGTGTCACTATTGTTCACTACAAGTGTATCCTAGTGTCGTAACCTGTCAAATGTGTCACTATTGTTCACTACAAGTGTATCCTAGTGTCGTAACCTGTCAAGTGTGTCACTATTGTTCACTACAAGTATATCCTAGTGTCGTAACCTGTCAAATGTGTCACTATTGTTCACTACAAGTGTATCCTAGTGTCGTAACCTGTCAAATGTGTCACTATTGTTCACTACAAGTGTATCCTAGTGTCGTAACCTGTCAAATGTGTCATTATTGTTCACTACAAGTGTATCCTAGTGTTGTAACCTGTCAATGTGTCACTATTGTTCACTACAAGTGTATCCTAGTTTTGTAACCTGTCAAATGTGTCACTATTGTTCACTACAAGTGTATCCTAGTGTTGTAACCTGTCAAATGTGTCACTATTGTTCACTACAAATATATTCTAGTGTTGTAACCGTCAAGTGTGTCACTATTGTTCACTACAAGTGTATCCTAGTGTTGTAACCTGTCAAATGTGTCACTATTGTTCACTACAAGTGTATCCTAGTGTTGTAACCTGTCAAATGTGTCACTATTGTTCACTACAAGTGTATCCTAGTGTTGTAACCTGTCAAATGTGTCACTATTGTTCACTACAAGTGTATCCTAGTGTTGTAACCTGTCAAATGTGTCACTATTGTTCACTACAAGTGTATCCTAGTGTTGTAACCTGTCAAATGTGTCACTATTGTTCACTACAAGTGTATCCTAGTGTTGTAACCTGTCAAATGTGTCACTATTGTTCACTATAAGTGTATCCTAGTGTTGTAACCTGTCAAATGTGTCACTATTGTTCACTACAAGTGTATCCTAGTGTTGTAACCTGTCAAATGTGTCACTATTGTTCACTTCAAGTGTATCCTAGTGTTGTAACCTGTCAAATGTGTCACTATTGTTCACTACAAGTGTATCCTAGTATCGTAACCTGTCAAATGTGTCACTATTTTTCACTACAAGCGTATCCTAGTGTCGTAACCTGTCAAATGTGTCACTATTGTTCACTACAAGTGTATCCTAGTGTCGTAACATGTCAAATGTGTCACTATTGTTTACTACAAGTGTATCCTAGCGTCGTAACCTGCCAAATGTGTCACTATTGTTCACTACAAGTGTACCCTAGTGTTGTAACCTGTCAAATGTGTCATTATTGTTCACAAGTGTATCCTAGTGTTGTAACCTGTCAAATGTGTCACTATTGTTCACTACAAGTGTATCCTAGTGTTGTAACCTGTCAAATGTGTCATTATTGTTCACAAGTGTATCCTAGTGTTGTAACCCGTCAAATGTGTCACTATTGTTTACTACAAGTGTATCCTAGTGTCGTAACCTGCCAAATGTGTCACTATTGTTCACTACAAGTGTATCCTAGTGTCGTAACCTGTCAAATGTGTCACTATTGTTCACTACAAGTGTATCCTAGTGTCGTAACCTGTCAAATGTGTCACTATTATTTACTACAACTGTATCCTAGTTTTGTAACCTGTCAAATGTGTCACTATTGTTCACTACAAGTGTATCCTAGTGTCGTAACCTGTCAAATGTGTCACTATTATTCACTACAAGTGTATCCTAGTGTCGTAACCTGCCAAATGTGTCACTATTGTTCACTACAAGCGTATCCTAGTGTCGTAACCTGTCAAATGTGTCACTATTGTTCACTACAAGTGTATCCTAGTGTTGTAACCTGTCAAATGTGTCGCTATTGTTCACTACAAGTGTATCCTAGTGTTGTAACCTGTCAAATGTGTCACTATTGTTCACTACAAGTGTATCCTAGTGTTGTAACCTGTCAAATGTGTCACTATTGTTCACTACAAGTGTATCCTAGTGTTGTAACCTGTCAAATGTGTCACTATTGTTCACTACAAGTGTATCCTAGTGTTGTAACTGTCAAATGTGTCACTATTGTTCACTACAAGTGTATCCTAGTGTTATAACCTGTCAAATGTGTCACTATTGTTCACTTCAAGTGTATCCTAGTGTTGAAACCTGTCAAATGTGTCACTATTGTTCACTACAAGTGTATCCTAGTGTTGTAACCTGTCAAATGTGTCATTATTGTTCACTTCAAGTGTATCCTAGTGTTGTAACCTGTCAAATGTGTCACTATTGTTCACTACAAGTGTATCCTAGTATCGTAACCTGTCAAATGTGTCACTATTTTTCACTACAAGCGTATCCTAGTGTCGTAACCTGTCAAATGTGTCACTATTGTTCACTGCAAGTGTATCCTAGTGTCGTAACATGTCAAATGTGTCACTATTGTTTACTACAAGTGCATCCTAGTGTCGTAACCTGCCAAATGTGTCACTATTGTTCACTACAAGTGTATCCTAGTGTTGTAACCTGTCAAATGTGTCATTATTGTTCACAAGTGTATCCTAGTGTTGTAACCTGTCAAATGTGTCACTATTGTTCACTACAAGTGTATCCTAGTGTTGTAACCTGTCAAATGTGTCATTATTGTTCACAAGTGTATCCTAGTGTTGTAACCCGTCAAATGTGTCACTATTGTTTACTACAAGTGTATCCTAGTGTCGTAACCTGCCAAATGTGTCACTATTGTTCACTACAAGTGTATCCTAGTGTCGTAACCTGTCAAATGTGTCACTATTGTTCACTACAAGTGTATCCTAGTGTCGTAACCTGTCAAATGTGTCACTATTATTCACTACAAGTGTATCCTAGTTTTGTAACCTGTCAAATGTGTCACTATTGTTCACTACAAGTGTATCCTAGTGTCGTAACCTGTCAAATGTGTCACTATTATTCACTACAAGTGTATCCTAGTGTCGTAACCTGCCAAATGTGTCACTATTGTTCACTACAAGCGTATCCTAGTGTCGTAACCTGTCAAATGTGTCACTATTGTTCACTACAAGTGTATCCTAGTGTTGTAACCTGTCAAATGTGTCGCTATTGTTCACTACAAGTGTATCCTAGTGTTGTAACCTGTCAAATGTGTCACTATTGTTCACTACAAGTGTATCCTAGTGTTGTAACCTGTTAAATGTGTCACTATTGTTCACTACAAGTGTATCCTAGTGTTGTAACCTGTCAAATGTGTCACTACTGTTCACTACAAGTGTATCCTAGTGTTGTAACTGTCAAATGTGTCACTATTGTTGACTACAAGTGTATCCTAGTGTTATAACCTGTCAAATGTGTCACTATTGTTCACTTCAAGTGTATCCTAGTGTTGAAACCTGTCAAATGTGTCACTATTGTTCACTACAAGTGTATCCTAGTGTCGTAACCTGTCAAATGTGTCACTATTGTTCACTACAAGTGTATCCTAGTGTCGTAACCTGTCAAATGTGTCACTATTGTTCACTACAAGTGTATCCTAGTGTTGTAACCTGTCAAATGTGTCACTATTGTTCACTACAAGTGTATCCTAGTTTTGTAACCTGTCAAATGTGTCACTATTGTTCACTACAAGTGTATCCTAGTGTTGTAACCTGTCAAATGTGTCACTATTGTTCACTACAAATATATTCTAGTGTTGTAACCTGTCAAATGTGTCACTATTGTTCACTACAAGTGTATCCTAGTGTTGTAACCTGTCAAATGTGTCACTATTGTTCACTTCAAGTGTATCCTAGTGTTGTAACCTGTCAAATGTGTCACTATTGTTCACTACAAGTGTATCCTAGTGTTGTAACCTGTCAAATGTGTCACTATTGTTCACTTCAAGTGTATCCTAGTGTCGTAACCTGTCAAATGTGTCACTATTGTTCACTACAAGTGTATCCTAGTGTTGTAACCTGTCAAATGTGTCACTATTGTTCACTACAAGTGTATCCTAGTTTTGTAACCTGTCAAATGTGTCACTATTGTTCACTACAAGTGTATCCTAGTGTTGTAACCTGTCAAATGTGTCACTATTGTTCACTACAAATATATTCTAGTGTTGTAACCTGTCAAATGTGTCACTATTGTTCACTACAAGTGTATCCTAGTGTTGTAACCTGTCAAATGTGTCACTATTGTTCACTACAAATATATTCTAGTGTTGTAACCTGTCAAATGTGTCACTATTGTTCACTACAAGTGTATCCTAGTGTTGTAACCTGTCAAATGTGTCACTATTGTTCACTACAAGTGTATCCTAGTTTTGTAACCTGTCAAATGTGTCACTATTGTTCACTACAAGTGTATCCTAGTGTTGTAACCTGTCAAATGTGTCACTATTGTTCACTACAAATATATTCTAGTGTTGTAACCTGTCAAATGTGTCACTATTGTTCACTACAAGTGTATCCTAGTGTTGTAACCTGTCAAATGTGTCACTATTGTTCACTACAAGTGTATCCTAGTGTTGTAACCTGTCAAATGTGTCACTATTGTTCACTACAAGTGTATCCTAGTTTTGTAACCTGTCAAATGTGTCACTATTGTTCACTACAAGTGTATCCTAGTGTTGTAACCTGTCAAATGTGTCACTATTGTTCACTACAAATATATTCTAGTGTTGTAACCTGTCAAATGTGTCACTATTGTTCACTACAAGTGTATCCTAGTGTTGTAACCTGTCAAATGTGTCACTATTGTTCACTACTCTTAAAGACAATGATATACCTTTACCTTTCATATATCTTTGATGAATTTCGAGTCTCACTACTCCCAGAACCCGGCCTTGGGCCAGGCTCGTCTGGTGCTTGCCTGGTCAACCAGTCTGTTGCTGCTGGAGGCTAGCTGCCCCACATATCCATCACAGCCTGGTTGATCTGGCACCTGAAGATACTTGTCCAGTTTTCACTTGTACCAGCCGTGTCTCTGATATCTTCTGGTAAGATGTTGAATAGTCCGGGGCCACTGATGTTGATACAGTGTTCCCCTACTGTGTCCACGGCATCCCCGCTTTTCACTGGGTTTATTTTGCACTTCCTTCTATATCTCTCACTCCAGTAATGAAGTCTATACATCACATGGTGTGTGATGTATCTCACGCCACATGGTGTGATGTGCCTCACGTCACATGGTTTGGTGTGCCTCACGTCATATGGTGTGCGATGTCTCATCTCACATGGTGTGTGACGTGTCTCACGTCACATGGTGTGTGATGTCTCACGTCACATGGTGTCTCACGTCACATGGAGTGTGATGTCTCACGTCACATGGTGTCTCACGTCACATGGAGTGTGATGTCTCACGTCACATGGTGTGTGATGGGTCTCACGTCACATGGTGTCTCACGTTACATGGTGTGTGGCGATGTATGGGTCATCATACCCAGTACCAAGCTTGTCTGATCAACCAGGCTGTGGGTGACTGCTTCTGTGAAGTAGCGTTACTGAGGAAACGTTTCGCCACCAACGGCTTTCCCAGGGCTGAGACCATTCGTGGCGAAACGTTTCCTTGTTATTCTGCCACTGTACACGTTTCTTAATTCACGAATGTCGATGTTTTATACCAGCTCTTAACAAGCCGATGTTTCATATTAGCTCTTAACAATTCGATGTTTCATACCAGCTATTAACAAGTCGAAGTTTAATACCAGCTCTTAACAATTCGATGTTTCATACCAGCTATTAACAAGTCGAAGTTTAATACCAGCTCTTAACAAGTCGATGTTTCATACCAGCTCTTAATAAGTCGATGTTCCATACCAGCTCTTAACAAGTCGATGTTTCATACCAGCTCTTAACAAGTCGATGTTCCATACCAGCTCTTAACAAGTCGATGTTCCATACCAGCTCTTAACAAGTCGATGTTCCATACCAGCTCTTAACAAGTCGATGTTCCATACCAGCTCTTAACAAGTCGATGTTCCATACCAGCTCCTAAGAAGTCGATATTCCATACCAGCTCTTAACAAGTCGATGTTCCATACCAGCTCTTAACAAGTCGATGTTCCATACCAGCTCTTAACAAGTCGATGTTCCATACCAGCTCTTAACAAGTCGATGTTCCATACCAGCTCTTAACAAGTCAATGTTTAATACCAGCTCTTAACAAGTCGATGTTCCATACCAGCTCTTAACAAGTCGATGTTCCATACCAGCTCTTAACAAGTCGATGTTCCATACCAGCTCTTAACAAGTCGATGTTTCATACCTGCTGTTAAGTCGATGTTCCATACCAGCTCTTAACAAGTCGATGTTCCATACCAGCTCTTAACAAGTCAATGTTTAATACCAGCTCTTAACAAGTCGATGTTCCATACCAGCTCTTAACAAGTCGATGTTCCATACCAGCTCTTAACAAGTCGATGTTTCGTACCTGCTGTTAAGTCGATGTTTCATACCAGCTCTTAACAAGTCGATGTTCCATACCAGCTCTTAACAAGTCGATGTTCCATACCAGCTCATAACAAGTCGATGTTCCATACCAGCTCTTAACAAGTCGATGTTTCATACATGCTCTTAACAAGTCGATGTTCCATACCAGCTCTTAACAAGTCGATGTTCCATACCAGCTCTTAACAAGTCGATGTTCCATACCAGCTCCTAAGAAGTCGATATTCCATACCAATCTCTTAACAAGTCGATGTTCCATACTAGCTCTTAACAAGTCGATGTTCCATACCAGCTCTTAACAAGTCGATGTTCCATACCAGCTATTAACAAGTCAATGTTTAATACCAGCTCTTAACAAGTCGATGTTCCATACCAGCTCTTAACAAGTCGATGTTCCATACCAGCTCTTAACAAGTCGATGTTTCATACCTGCTGTTAAGTCGATGTTTCATACCAGCTCTTAACAAGTCGATGTTCCATACCAGCTCATAACAAGTCGATGTTCCATACCAGCTCATAACAAGTCGATGTTCCATACCAGCTCTTAACAAGTCGATGTTTCATACATGTTCTTAACAAGTCGATGTTCCATACCAGCTCTTAACAAGTCGATGTTCCATAACAGCTCTTAACAAGTCGATGTTCCATACCAGCTCCTAAGAAGTCGATATTCCATACCAATCTCTTAACAAGTCGATGTTCCATACCAGCTCTTAACAAGTCGATGTTCCATACCAGCTCTTAACAAGTCGATGTTCCATACCAGCTATTAACAAATCAATGTTTAATACCAGCTCTTAACAAGTCGATGTTCCATACCAGCTCTTAACAAGTCGATGTTCCATACCAGCTCTTAACAAGTCGATGTTTCATACCTGCTGTTAAGTCGATGTTTCATACCAGCTCTTAACAAGTCGATGTTCCATACCAGCTCATAACAAGTCGATGTTCCATACCTGCTCTTAACAAGTCGATGTTTCATACCAGCTCTTAAGTCTATGTTCCATACCAGCTCTTAACAAGTCGATGTTTCATACCTGCTGTTAAGTCGATGTTCCATACCAGCTCTTAACAAGTCGATGTTCCATACCAGCTCATAACAAGTCGATGTTCCATACCAGCTCTTAACAAGTCGATGTTTCCTACCTGTTCTTAACAAGTCGATGTTTCATACCAGCTCTTAACAAGTCGATGTTCTATACCTGCTCTTAACAAGTCGATGTTCCTTACCAGCTCTTAACAAGTCGATGTTCCATACCAGCTCTTAACAAGTCGATGTTCCATACCAGCTTTTAACAAGTCGATGTTCCATACCAGCTCTTAACAAGTCGATGTTCCATACCAGCTTTTAACAAGTCGATGTTCCATACCAGCTCTTAACAAGTCGATGTTCTATACCTGCTCTTAACAAGTCGATGTTCCATACCAGCTCTTAACAAGTCGATGTTCTTACTTTGTCAGGGTTCTTGTGCGTCTCTGATATTTTCTTCATAAATCTGATTCTACCATGTGTCTTTTTCGACGTTAAGATGGTGGTGGTGGTGGTGGTGGTGGTGGTGGTGGTGGTGGTGGTGGTGATGGTGATGATGATGATGATGATGATGATGATGATGATGATGATGGTGGTGGTGGTGGTGGTGGTGATGGTGATGATGATGATGATGATGATGATGATGATGGTGGTGGTGGTGGTGGTGGTGGTGGTGGTGGTGGTGGTGGTGGTGGTGGTGGTGGTGATGATGATGATGATGATGATGATGATGATGATGATGATGATGATAATAATGATGATGATTGTGGCGGTGGTGATGATGGTAGTGATGGTGGTAGTGATGACGGTGGTATACCTTACCTTTGAAGAGCTTCGAGAGTTTGACTACTTTCGGAGCCCGGCCATGGGCCAGGCTCGTCTGGTGCTTGCCTGGTCAACCAGGCTGCTTCTGCTGGAGGCCAGCTGCTCCACATATCTATCACAGCCTGGTTGATCTGGCACCTGGTGAAGATACTTGTCCAGTTTCCCCCTGAAGGCTTCTACACTTGTTCCAGTCGTGTTTCTGATATCTTCTGGTAAGATATAGTCTGGGACCCCGGATGTTGATGGTGGTCATGGTGGTGGTGATGATGATGATGGTGGTGATGGTAATAGTGACGGTGGTTGTGGTGGTAATGGCGGCAGCGGTGGCTTACATGTGCGAGGTATGGAGCAGACTCGAGCTGGTCACCATGGATACCAAAACAGGTAATGAGACGCCAGCTAGCCAGCCAGCCTCCAGCCAGACAGTCTGGTTAGCCAGCCACTTGGCCAGTCTATTAGCCAGCCAGTCAGCCAACCACTAAGCTTGTTAGCCAGGCTAGCTAATCAGGCTGTTACCATGACAAACCATGGACTGTACATATCACCTCACTAAACTGGCAGTGTTATCGCTACATCTGGCTTCCTCCCCTCTTTCCTCCCTCCAGTGATAGCTGTGATGCTCAGATATACCTCAGATATACCTGTGACCCATTTCCAGGCTTTCTACCCTTCCAGCTTATTTGTTTAGTGGTTGTTCAACCAGGTTGTTGCTGCTGGCGCTCCTCTGGCCTAGTATGTAATCATCACAGCCTACTTTATCTGACTCACGAAATCGCAATGACACGATTGCAAACAAACCATACCACGGGCGGAGATAGAACTTGCAATCAGTCATAAAACTCCAGACCGACGCGCTAGCCACTGGACCAGCTGGCTACAATAAGATTCGTCCAACTAGGTATATTTATACATCATAGGAAGGTTAGCATAGGTACCACTGTTACCACTTGCAGAGACTCAACACTCTGTAGATATCTCAATTTCTGACAACCCTAACGTCACTTGACTTCGAAGTCACTGACAGCATGATCCTACACTCTGCCTCAGGCCAAAACTCGTAGAATTTCATATTCATCAAGAACCATATCTTCCTTTACATACGATCCTGGAATCTTTATGAGAGTACCATCCATCGAGGACACATCAAATCTCCAAGCTGACATAAACTAAGTCTTCTAGCAGGTCATCGCCAACAATGTCTTCAATGCGAGCAATTTCAGTTACTCCGTTATGATACTTCATTACGGAAATATTTATGAAATATTTACTGAAACCAAGTATAAAACAAACTCGATGGAGCCGAAGTTTAATGAGAGACTTAGGAGCGATGTCACAAGATCTCACATTCAAAGATCACAACAATATTATCATCACAACTGCAAGGAAAGTGATAGGCTGGATAAATAGAGCCTTCAAAAACAAGAGATGTCAAGCCAATGATGATACTCTTGAAGTCACTCGTTCTACGGCAATAAGCTCCTGATGCTTAATATCGAAAGAATGAAGAATTCAAAGGGGACACTATTTACAACACCCAAGAGGATCATCAAACATAACAAAAGGGACACGTGAAAGTCCTGGGAGTAATTATGTCGGTTGGCCATTCCATCAAAGAAGGCAATAAGGCAAATGTTACGAGAGCCAGGAAAATGGCAGAGTGGATAATGAGAAATTTCAAAACAAGGTAAACAGTGCCAATGATGACACTATTCAAATCGCTTGTGCTCTATTATTTAGAATATTATTCAGTGATGACGGACCCATTCAGGGCAGGAAAGATATAGCAAGAACAGATACAGAGATAATTTGCATTCCGCAAAGAACCAATAGAGCATTTAAATTACTGGGAGCCCTGAAAGTCCTATATATGTACTCACTGGAGTAGAGAAGAGAGAAACAAGATAATATATGCATGGAAAGTACTTGAGGAGTCTTAGACCAAATCTGCACACCTGGATACCTGGAGGTTATTCCGGGGATCAACGCCCCCGCGGCCCGGTCCATGACCAGGCCTCCCGATGGATCAGGGCCTGATCAACTAGGCTGTTACTGCTGGCCGCACGCAGTCCAACGTACGAGCCACAGCCCGGCTGATCCGGCACCGACTTTAGGTATCTGTCCAGCTCTCTCTTGAAGGCAGCCAGGGGTTTGGGCAAATATTTTGTTAGTGGGAAGGATTGTAAAGGACCTGCCTAGTACGGGCCAACAGGCCTGCTGCAGTGTTCCTCCTTTCTTATGTTCTTATGAGAACACTGGATCAACATCCGTGGTCCCAGATTATTCAACATCTTACCAGAAGATATCAGAAACACTGCTAGGACAAGTGTAGAAGTCTTCAAGAGGAAATTGAACAAGCATATTCACCAAGTGCCAGATCAACCAGGCTGTAATGGGTGTGAGCTGGCTAAGTTATGGTTGGTTGGTGGCTTGGTTGGTTATTTGGCTGGTGGCCTGTTTGTTTGTTACTAGTGGTCGTGGGGATGATGGAGCATGAGAGTGGTGCCGCACTCCCCGTCATTCCACCACCCCAGCTATCACCATCATCTCTTCCACTACATACTCGTCGTATATTAAGGATATCGTCAGCACAATCACCACCATCATAACCAGCATCACTACCATCACACCACCATTGCTACCATTACATGTGCCTAGGACAAAATGGTAACTAACTACCATCACTAAATTTCTCATTTCTATTTGTTTCCAAACCCTGTATATTTGAAAAAGAAAGGAGGATACATAATTTGGTAAGTTTTGGTTAAATGTGAGTTTTATTAGTACCAGTGGTAATGTGTCATCGTGGGATATGGGTTGTTAGGTAAGACACATATGCAACAGTTAGGTATCTTTATTCCGAAACGTTTCGCCTACACAGTAGGCTTCTTCAGTCGAGTACAGAAAAGTTGATAGAAGCAGAAGATACTTGAAGACGATGTAATCAGTCCATCACCCTTAAAGTTTTGAGGTGGTCAGTCCCTCAGTCTGGAGAAGAGCATTGTTCCGTTGTCTGAAACAATATGAAGTTGAAGTGACAGGATGGAGCCTTTATATAGTGCCAGGAGGTGAGACGGGGGTTGCTTTGGGAGGGCAGGTCCCTCTCAAACCCAGCCGTTCTCACTAGTAGAGGTCGAAGTTGATGGTCTGTACCAAGATACCCTTGTGTTGCAGTGTCTGACAGAATGAACATTAAAATGGTATAAAATACCGACAGATTGTTAGGTAAGACACATATGCAACAGTTAGGTATCTTTATTCCGAAACGTTTCGCCTACACAGTAGGCTTCTTCAGTCGAGTACAGAAAAGTTGATAGAAGCAGAAGATACTTGAAGACGATGTAATCAGTCCATCACCCTTAAAGTTTTGAGGTGGTCAGTCCCTCAGTCTGGAGAAGAGCATTGTTCCGTTGTCTGAAACAATATGAAGTTGAAGTGACAGGATGGAGCCTTTATATAGTGCCAGGAGGTGAGACGGGGGTTGCTTTGGGAGGGCAGGTCCCTCTCAAACCCAGCCGTTCTCACTAGTAGAGGTCGAAGTTGATGGTCTGTACCAAGATACCCTTGTGTTGCAGTGTCTGACAGAATGAACATTAAAATGGTATAAAATACCGACAGATTGTTAGGTAAGACACATATGCAACAGTTAGGTATCTTTATTCCGAAACGTTTCGCCTACACAGTAGGCTTCTTCAGTCGAGTACAGAAAAGTTGATAGAAGCAGAAGATACTTGAAGACGATGTAATCAGTCCATCACCCTTAAAGTTTTGAGGTGGTCAGTCCCTCAGTCTGGAGAAGAGCATTGTTCCGTTGTCTGAAACAATATGAAGTTGAAGTGACAGGATGGAGCCTTTATATAGTGCCAGGAGGTGAGACGGGGGTTGCTTTGGGAGGGCAGGTCCCTCTCAAACCCAGCCGTTCTCACTAGTAGAGGTCGAAGTTGATGGTCTGTACCAAGATATGTGTCTTACCTAACAATCTGTCGGTATTTTATACCATTTTAATGTTCATTCTGTCAGACACTGCAACACAAGGGTATCTTGGTACAGACCATCAACTTCGACCTCTACTAGTGAGAACGGCTGGGTTTGAGAGGGACCTGCCCTCCCAAAGCAACCCCCGTCTCACCTCCTGGCACTATATAAAGGCTCCATCCTGTCACTTCAACTTCATATTGTTTCAGACAACGGAACAATGCTCTTCTCCAGACTGAGGGACTGACCACCTCAAAACTTTAAGGGTGATGGACTGATTACATCGTCTTCAAGTATCTTCTGCTTCTATCAACTTTTCTGTACTCGACTGAAGAAGCCTACTGTGTAGGCGAAACGTTTCGGAATAAAGATACCTAACTGTTGCATATGTGTCTTACCTAACAATCTGTCGGTATTTTATACCATTTTAATGTTCATTCTGTCAGACACTGCAACACAAGGGTATCTTGGTACAGACCATCAACTTCGACCTCTACTAGTGAGAACGGCTGGGTTTGAGAGGGACCTGCCCTCCCAAAGCAACCCCCGTCTCACCTCCTGGCACTATATAAAGGCTCCATCCTGTCACTTCAACTTCATATTGTTTCAGACAACGGAACAATGCTCTTCTCCAGACTGAGGGACTGACCACCTCAAAACTTTAAGGGTGATGGACTGATTACATCGTCTTCAAGTATCTTCTGCTTCTATCAACTTTTCTGTACTCGACTGAAGAAGCCTACTGTGTAGGCGAAACGTTTCGGAATAAAGATACCTAACTGTTGCATATGTGTCTTACCTAACAATCTGTCGGTATTTTATACCATTTTAATGTTCATTCCGTGGGATATGGGATATTGTGGCATGTTGTATGTTTGATCTTTGTATGTGTGTGTGTGTGGCACCAGTTCACTGTGTTTTTATTACCATGTCTCTCTGTATTATCGGTGTTCTTTCAATGGATTTCTTCATCTGTTTCTTAGATGGTAACTCACTCCCCCTAAAAGGCGTTCATTGTTATTCTTTTCTAACTTTCAGCATTTTCTTTCAATGTAATTTTAGGCAGTTTAAGTCCTAACACTGCCAGGTTTTCAACGATAGCTGCACATCTCTGTGTGGAAATACTAACATTCTTCACCAAAGCAGAATCTTTCCTTTCTCAACATGTTGGTACATCATCTATGTATCTACATCTTTTCCATAGTTGCAGATCTCTGTCATACTACCTACATACACAGTGAATCTTCCATATTTTTTCTCTGACATTCTCAGTCTCTACTTTCGCACTTCCTGGGTTTTCCTGGCTACCCAGCACTGGGTTTTCCTGGCTACCCAGCACTGGGTTTTCCTGGCTACCCAGCACTGGGTTTTCCTGGCTACCCAGCACTGGGTTTTCCTGGCTACCCAGCACTGGGTTTTCCTGGCTACCCAGCACTGGGTTTTCCTGGCTACCCAGCACTGGGTTTTCCTGGCTACCCAGCACTGGGTTTTCCTGGCCACCCAGCACTGGGTTTTCCTGGCTACCCAGCACTGGGTTTTCCTGGCTACCCAGCACTGGGTTTTCCTGGCTACCCAGCACTGGGTTTTCCTGGCTACCCAGCACTGGGTTTTCCTGGCTACCCAGCACTGGGTTTTCCTGGCTACCCAGCACTGGGTTTTCCTGGCTACCCAGCACTGGGTTTTCCTGGCCACCCAGCACTGGGTTTTCCTGGCTACCCAGCACTGGGTTTTCCTGGCTACCCAGCACTGGGTTTTCCTGGCCACCCAGCACTGGGTTTTCCTGGCTACCCAGCACTGGGTTTTCCTGGCTACCCAGCACTGGGTTTTCCTGGCCACCCAGCACTGGGTTTTCCTGGCCACCCAGCACTGGGTTTACCTGGCTACCCAGCACTGGGTTTTCCTGGCTACCCAGCACTGGGTTTTCCTGGCCACCCAGCACTGGGTTTACCTAGCTACCCTGCTGTGTGTTTTCCTGGCTACCAGCACTGGGTTTTCCTGGCTTTGCTTTGCCCCAATGTTGTGTCGTAGGTTTTCTTAACTATCTTGCTCTGCTCATATTTCTCGATTTTCCTCATTCCCTCTATCTAGTTCTAGGTTTGTGTGCTGTGTCTTACTACTATGCAACACTGTACCTGTCTCATCTGTCTTCTTGATTTGTACTATCACATCACTATGCCTACCCTCGCTACCATCGCAACACCACTACCATGACACCATCATTATGGCTCATAACTAGTACCATTGTTACATATTAATGTATGTACCTGCCTATATATAATATTTGTACATCAAGTTTTAAATAAAATATATAAAAAAAGACACCATTACACCACCGTCACAAAACTATCACTATTATCGTCACAGCCAGGTTGATCAGGTAAGCATCAGACTAGCCGGGCCAAAGGCTGGGCTCTGGGAGCAGAAAAACTCTCGGAACTCATCAAAGGTATAAATACACTATTATCACTATCACACCACTGCTACTAGCACACCACCATAACTACAATCACACCTATATCGCTACCTCAGACCGGGCCGCGGGGGCGTTGACCCCCGAAACCCTCTCCAGGTAAACCAGCATACCACCACCAATACAATCACACCAATATCGCTGCCAGAACACCATTACTACAATCACAGTAATATCGCTACCATCATAACACCATCACTTTCATCCCACCACCACCACCACCACCACCAATAAACCCAGTGAACAGCATAAGTGCCGTGGGTACAATAAAAAAAAACTGTGTCAACATCCGTGGGCCCAAACATCTTAGTCACTCGGAGCGAAACGTTTCATTTAATAAATGTCCTGAACTGTACACAAGTGCTCTTGAAGAACTGAGACACTTATGCAACATATGGGAATCTTTATTACAGATTCCCATATGTTGCATAAGTGTCTCAATTCTTCAATTTGTCGGTTTTCAAAACCATTCATCACAAGTGTTCTTATCCACAAAATGGATAAGTTTAGAGATGTAGGAATGCACCAGTTTGGAAATATAGTAGTCTATGAGTGGAACAGTCTTCCTAGTAGGGCCACTGAAGCTAAAACGTTAGGTAGCTTCAAATACAGGTATATACGTTAAATACATGAGTGAGAGGGGTTGGATTTGAGTGGGACTAAACAACATAAGAAAGGAGGAACACTGCAGAAGGCCTGTTGGCCCATACTAGGCACGTCCTTCACAATCCATCCCACTATTAGGATATTTGCCCAATCCAATTTTCAATGCTACACAAGAAATAAGCTTTGATAATTTTATTTACTCATGTGCAAGTCTCACTAAAGTCGAACCTCTCTCACTCGTGTATTTATCCAACCTAAATTTGAAACTACCCATTGTCCTAGCTTCAATAACACCATTAGGCAAACTGTTCCATTCATCAACTACCCTATTTCCAAACCAATACTTTCCTATATCATTTCTAAATCATGAGGTAGGCAAATATTTTTGTTAGAGGGTTTGGGTTTGAGAAGAACCTGCCTACTATGGGCCAGAAGGCATGCTGCAGTGTTCCTCCTTTCTTATGTTCTTAAGATATCAGAAACACTGCTGGGACAACTATCTTCATTCAAAGGTGCCAGATCAACCAGGCTGTGATGGTGCTCCTTTTTCTTTCCCTTAGGCTTACCCCACTACTACTACTATTACTGCTACTACTACGAATACAACGCCATTGACATTACTATCACTATTACTACTACCACTATTATTGCCTATCTTCCTCTCTTTGTCTTGTCCCTGTCTCCCTCGCCTATATACGCTGGCTCCCTCACTTTGTAAATGATTCAAATCGGACCGAAACGTTATCGTAAGCTTCTTTCTCTTATGTGATAGTTATCTGTCTATTGTTTCAGTCACGGTATTTTGCCTCTGTTTTTTTACCCATATCCTGTTTAGATAGGGGACGAGTTGTCACCGGATCAGTAGGTCAGTGCTATTTCCCCCGGGGAGAGTCCGTCTTTCCCACCAGCAGAAAAAGACTTACCTTCAACTGACTTCCCAGGTGAAGTCACAGGTCTTTTAAAGGTACTGAGCAAACGTTGATAATGTCAATACCTAGTGCAGATAAAGTAATTTCAGTCATTACCTTAACTTTACTATACTTATCTTTGTTAGACTTTGTGTCATTTCGCAGTTGCTTTGTGACTGTCTCTCACCCTATATTATTCTACCACAGTGCATAAATTATTGCATATTCTTACATTTAGTTGCTCAAAAAAAAAAAATTGTGTGTGTACTCTTAGTTGCTTAAATTTTAAAAACTGCTTTACATGACTGCATTTTTTACATGACTGTGTATCACTTTAATTAACTGTGGGTCACTTTCTATCGTACACTGATTATTCATGTTTTACGAGTTCTAAACTTTAACATTTGTGCACCAGGTCAACCGTCCCTGTTAAATTCTCTTTACCCTTTGTATATAATTTACTCCAGAGCCCATATACCATCTCAACAGAGTTCAATAGATCTCTGATTCCCATTAAGATTCATTACGTTTACAGTCTGATCTACTGGTATGATATTCTCCCACTGTACAACCTTTTTTTCCAATGTGTAGAAACAGTGACTGATATTCATCTCTGTAACATCTGCCTGCATGACGAAGTCGTCCTTCATATAGCATGATCCAAGCTGTCAATGGTATGTTACGTATGTAAGTAGGAGAAAGTTAAGACACATGTGCAACATCTGGATATCTTTATTGTAGTAGACGTTTCGCCATCCAGTGGCTTTATCAATACAGATTCTAGGACATAATAGGAAGACAGTAGAACTATATACAAAAGATGAGGTAATCAGTCCCTCGGCCTTGGAGTTAGTGTTCACAGCATCGTGGTGGAGGAGAGTCTGGAGCAAAGGCAAGAAGACTGGCGCTTTTTATAGGCGTCAGTGAATGGGACGGGCAGCAGACGAGGGCAGTCACTGGTAGGCGGGATTCCCCAGTGGAAGTAGGTCCTTCCCAAAGAGATGGGTTAGTTGCAGCAGCCGTGAAGAAGGTCTTGTAGATGTCCTCTGAACCAAGATTCCATGATGTTGCAGTGTCTGACAAGTTGTGCAAGAAAGGTATAAAATACCGACAATATGAAAGTTAAGACACATGTGCAACATCTGGATATCTTTATTGTAGTAGACGTTTCGCCATCCAGTGGCTTTATCAATACAGATTCTAGGACATAATAGGAAGACAGTAGAACTATATACAAAAGATGAGGTAATCAGTCCCTCGGCCTTGGAGTTAGTGTTCACAGCATCGTGGTGGAGGAGAGTCTGGAGCAAAGGCAAGAAGACTGGCGCTTTTTATAGGCGTCAGTGAATGGGACGGGCAGCAGACGAGGGCAGTCACTGGTAGGCGGGATTCCCCAGTGGAAGTAGGTCCTTCCCAAAGAGATGGGTTAGTTGCAGCAGCCGTGAAGAAGGTCTTGTAGATGTCCTCTGAACCAAGATTCCATGATGTTGCAGTGTCTGACAAGTTGTGCAAGAAAGGTATAAAATCCCGCCTACCAGTGACTGCCCTCGTCTGCTGCCCGTCCCATTCACTGACGCCTAAAAAAACGCCAGTCTTCTTGCCTTTGCTCCAGACTCTCCTCCACCACGATGCTGTGAACACTAACTCCAAGGCCGAGGGACTGATTACCTCATCTTTTGTATATAGTTCTACTGTCTTCCTATTATGTCCTAGAATCTGTATTGATAAAGCCACTGGATGGCGAAACGTCTACTACAATAAAGATATCCAGATGTTGCACATGTGTCTTAACTTTCATATTGTCGGTATTTTATACCTTTCTTGCACAACATGTAAGTAGGAGACTGTTACCAGTGTCACAGTGTGACAGTTACCGAAAGTCATTGAAATGTCATGACGTTGACCTGTATCAATTCAAACCACGGCTCCACCCATGGCAAAGACAGTCATAATGTTGTTAGGTAAGACACATATGCAACAGTTAGACAACTTTATTCCGAAACGTTTCGCCTACACAGTAGGCTTCTTCAGTCGAATACAGAAAATAGGCAGGAACAGTAGAGATGTGAAGACGATGTAATCAGTCCATCACCCTTAAAGTCGTAGAATTTGAGGTTGTCAGTCCCTCGGCCTGGAGAAGTTCAGTTCCATAGTCAGGAACTATCTGAAGATCAAGCGACAGTGCGGAGACTTAAATACTGTCGGAAGGAGAGGTGCAGGGTAGTAGTAGTAGTAGTAGTAGTAGTAGTAGTAGTAGTGAGAGGCCACTGAGAGGTCATGTCCCTCTCAGATCCAACACTTCTCACTTGAAAAGCTTGTCCAAGGTGTTTTCTGTACCAAGATGCCACGTGTTGCAGTGTCTGACAAGATGAACATCAAAATGGTATACAATACCGACAGGTTGTTAGGTAAGACACATATGCAACAGTTAGACAACTTTATTCCGAAACGTTTCGCCTACACAGTAGGCTTCTTCAGTCGAATACAGAAAATAGGCAGGAACAGTAGAGATGTGAAGACGATGTAATCAGTCCATCACCCTTAAAGTCGTAGAATTTGAGGTTGTCAGTCCCTCGGCCTGGAGAAGTTCAGTTCCATAGCCTCTCACTACTACTACTACTACTACTACTACTACTACCCTGCACCTCTCCTTCCGACAGTATTTAAGTCTCCGCACTGTCGCTTGATCTTCAGATAGTTCCTGACTATGGAACTGAACTTCTCCAGGCCGAGGGACTGACAACCTCAAATTCTACGACTTTAAGGGTGATGGACTGATTACATCGTCTTCACATCTCTACTGTTCCTGCCTATTTTCTGTATTCGACTGAAGAAGCCTACTGTGTAGGCGAAACGTTTCGGAATAAAGTTGTCTAACTGTTGCATATGTGTCTTACCTAACAACCTGTCGGTATTGTATACCATTTTGATGTTCATCTTGTCAGACACTGCAACACGTGGCATCTTGGTACAGAAAACACCTTGGACAAGCTTTTCAAGTGAGAAGTGTTGGATCTGAGAGGGACATGACCTCTCAGTGGCCTCTCACTACTACTACTACTACTACCCTGCACCTCTCCTTCCGACAGTATTTAAGTCTCCGCACTGTCGCTTGATCTTCAGATAGTTCCTGACTATGGAACTGAACTTCTCCAGGCCGAGGGACTGACAACCTCAAATTCTACGACTTTAAGGGTGATGGACTGATTACATCGTCTTCACATCTCTACTGTTCCTGCCTATTTTCTGTATTCGACTGAAGAAGCCTACTGTGTAGGCGAAACGTTTCGGAATAAAGTTGTCTAACTGTTGCATATGTGTCTTACCTAACAACCTGTCGGTATTGTATACCATTTTGATGTTCATCTTGTCAGACACTGCAACACGTGGCATCTTGGTACAGAAAACACCTTGGACAAGCTTTTCAAGTGAGAAGTGTTGGATCTGAGAGGGACATGACCTCTCAGTGGCCTCTCACTACTACTACTACTACTACTACTACTACTACTACTACTACTACTACTACTACCCTGCACCTCTCCTTCCGACAGTATTTAAGTCTCCGCACTGTCGCTTGATCTTCAGATAGTTCCTGACTATGGAACTGAACTTCTCCAGGCCGAGGGACTGACAACCTCAAATTCTACGACTTTAAGGGTGATGGACTGATTACATCGTCTTCACATCTCTACTGTTCCTGCCTATTTTCTGTATTCGACTGAAGAAGCCTACTGTGTAGGCGAAACATTTCGGAATAAAGTTGTCTAACTGTTGCATATGTGTCTTACCTAACAACCTGTCGGTATTGTATACCATTTTGATGTTCAACAGTCATAATGTAGATATACGGTACAGGTGGCTGACGTCTCAACCATCCACCAATAAACCACAAAGTAATTATGTATTTCTCCCACACCTCCGTAACGTTCACCAAACCTACTGTTGAACAGTCAGGGGCATAAGACTATTCAACAGCCTCCCATCATACGTATGGGGGATTACCAATAGACCCCTAGCTGTCTTCAAGATGGAAATGGACTGGTCCATGACCAGCTGGGCTGTGGTATGTACATTGGAATGTGTGCAGCCTGCAATAACAACCTGGTTATGAGGCCTGATCCACTGGGAGGCCTGGTCATTGACCGAGTCACGGGGGCGTTGACTCCCTCATAACACCCTCCAGGTAGACCATCACACTACCATCACCGCCACCGCCACAACCCACCATCACCACCACTACAACCCACCACCACCACCACAACCCACCACCACCGCAGAAATGTTGGTATCACTAAAATCACAGTGAGTGTAGTGGTGGATGAGGGGGATGGAGAGGTGAGTGGGGGAAGGTGGGGTGAGTGGTGGATGAAGAGATGAGTGAGGGGGTGGGGGTGCAAATGGTTTAGGGGTGAAGGGTGAGGGAGGATTAAGGTGGGAGGAAGGAGTGTGGGGGTGGAGAGATGAGTATGAGGGTGCAGGGATGAGTATGGGGTGGAGGGGTGAGTATGGGGATGGAAGGGTGAGTTCTGGGGTGGAGGGGTGAATAAGGGTGTAAAAAGGATGATTGAGGGGGCTGAGGGAATAAAGTATTAAGTGAGAGGGGTGGAGGAGTTAGGGATTAATGGGAGGGTGTGTGTTAGACTAACGTGAGGGAATGGAGAGTGAGGTGAGAGATTGGAGGGGTCAGTGGAGGGGTGATAACTCAATGGAGGGGTCAGTGGAGGGGTGAGGGGTCAGAGGAAGGGTGAGCAGTTAGTGGAGGGGTGAGGGATCAGTGGAAGGGTAAGGTCAGTGGAGGGGTAAGGGGTCAGTAGAAGTTTGAGGGGTCAGTAGAGAGTATGGTAAGTCAGTAGACGGGTGAGTGGTCAGTGGACGTGTCAGGATCAGTAGAGGGGTTGGGGTCAGTGGAGGGCGTTGGGATCAGTGGAGGGATTAGGGGTCAGTGGAGGGGTGAGGGGTTGGGGTCAGAGGAGGGGTGAGGGGTTGAGGTCAGTAGAGGGATGAGGGGTCAGTGGAGGGGTGAGGTGTAAGTGGAGGGATGAGGGGTCAGTTTAGGTAGCTGAAGTATGTTCAAGGTATATTCCTATAAGAAAAAAGAAAAGAAGTAAACTGGAGAGAGAGAGATGTTCCCTCTACAAGAGAAGACGAAGAATCACTGAGTCCTCAAGACTGCCAGGTTATCTGATACACGGAAGGAAATGCTAACCAGGGAAGTGGAAAATATTGAGCTAAAGTTAAAGGACTCATACATGATCCAGGAGAGACAAGAGGAGCTAAAAGCAATTAGTGAAATTGAAAGAAATTCGAAATATTTCTTTTCATATGCCAAAAACAAGGCAAAAACCACTTCTAGTATAGGCCCCTGCTCAGACAAGACGGATCCTACACAGACGACAACAAAGAAATGAGTGAGATACTGAAATCGCAATATGACTCTGTATTTAGCGAGCCACTAATCAGTCTAAAGATAGACAATCCAAACAATTTTTTTCATGAATGAGCCTCAAAACCCTGTTAATGTATGCCAAATTTATGATATAACCCTAACTCCACTAGACTTTGAGAAAGCCATCGACGACATGCCCATGTACTCAGTCCCAGGCCCAGACTCGTGGAATTCACTGTTCATTAAAAACTGCAAGAAACCCCTCTCATGGACCCTAAGTATGCTCTGGAGAAGGAGCTTAAACACAGGCGAGATTCCACAGTCACTAAAAACAACAGATATATCCCCACTCCATAAAGGTGGCAGCAAAGCAGTAGCTAAGAACTATAGATCAATAGCTTTAACGTCCCATATCATAAAAATCTTTGAAAGAGTTCTAAGAAGCAGGATAGCAAACCACCTGGACTTCCAAAAATTGCACAACCCAGGGCAACATAGTTTCAGAGCAGGTCGCTCCTGCCTTTTGCAACTGCTAGACCACTATGATATGGTCCTAGATGCACTGGAAAACAAACAGAATGCAGATGTAGTATACACAGATTTTGCGAAAACCTTTGACAAGTGCGACCATGGTGAAATAGCACAGAAAATGCGTGCTAAAGGGATAACTGGCAAAGTAGACAGATGGATCTTCAACTTTCTAACCAATCGCACACAAAGATTAGTGGTAAACAGAGTGAAATCGGAAGCTGCCATAGTGAAAAGCTCTGTTCCACAAGGCACGGTACTCGCCCCTATCCTGTTCCTTATTCTCATATCAGACATAGAGATGTAAACCACAGCACTGTATCATCCTTTGCAGACGATACTAGGATCTACATGAGAGTGTCATCCATTGAGGACACGGCAAAGCTCCAAGAAGATATAAACCAAGATTTCCAATGGGCAACAGAGAACAATATGATGTTCAATGAAGACAAATTCCAACTACTCCGTTATGGAAAACTGGAGGAAATAATAACTAGAACTGAGTATACTACAAACTCTACATCACACAATAGAGAGGAAAAGTAATGTGAGGGACCTGGGTGTGGTAATGTCCGAAGACCTCACCTTCAAGGACCACAACAATGCCACTATCACATCTGCGAGGAAACTGATAGGATGGGTAATGAGAACATTCAAGACAAGAGATGCTAAGCCAATGATGATCCTTTTTAAATCACTTGTTCTCTCTAGGCTGGAATACTGCTGTACACTACCATCCCCATTCAAGGCAGGTGAAATTGCAGATCTACCTGGAGGTTACCTGGAGGTTATTCCGGGGATCAACGCCCCCGCGGCCCGGTCCACGACCAGGCCTCCCGATGGATCAGGGCCTGATCAACTAGGCTGTTACTGCTGGCCGCACGCAGTCCGACGTACGAGCCACAGCCCGGCTGATCCGGCACCGACTTTAGGTATCTGTCCAGCTCTCTCTTGAAGGCAGCCAGGGGTTTATTGGCAATTCCCCTAATGCTTGATGGGAGGCTGTTGAACAGTTTTGGGCCCCGGACACTTATGGTGTTTTCTCTTAGTGTACCAATGGCGCCCCTACTTTTTATTGGCGGCAATTTGCATCGCCTGCCCAGTCTTTTACTTTCGTAGGGAGTGATTTCTGTGTGCAGATTTGGGACCATTCCTTCCAAGATTTTCCAAGTGTAGATTATGATATCTCTCTCCCTCCTGCGTTCCAACGAGTACAAGTCAAGTGCTTCCAAGCGTTCCCAGTAGTTAAGGTGCTTGACAGAACTTATACGTGCAGTAAAGGATCTCTGTACACTCTCTAGATCTGCGATTTCACCTGCTTTGTATGGAGATGTTAATGTACAGCAGTATTCCAGCCTAGAGAGAACAAGTGATTTGAAAAGGATCATCATGGGCTTGGCATCTCTCGTTTTGAAAGTTCTCATTATCCATCCTATCATTTTCTTTGCACGTGCGATCGTGGCACTGTTGTGATCCTTGAAAGTGAGATCCTCAGACATTACTACTCCCAGGTCCCTTACATTATTTTTCCGCTCTATTGTATGGCCGGAGTCAGTAGTATACTCTGTTCTAGTTATTATCTCCTCCAGTTTTCCATAACGGAGTAGTTGGAATTTGTCCTCATTGAACATCATATTGTTTACCGTTGCCCACTGGAAAACTTTGTTTATATCTTCTTGGAGGTTAACCGCGTCCTCAGCAGATGACAGCCTCATGCAGATCCTAGTATCATCCGCAAAGGATGATACGGTGCTGTGGTGTATATCTCTGTTTATGTCTGATATGAGGATAAGGAATAAGAGAATGTACAGAGAACCTTTACTGCACGTAAAGTTCCATCAAACACCTTAACTACTTGGAATGCCTGGAAGCACTTGACGAGTACTCACTGGAGCGCAGGCGAGAGAGATGTATCATAATCTACACCTGGAAGATTCTGGAGAGACTGGTACCTAATATGCAAACAGAAATCACTCCATACGAAAGCAAAAGACTTGGCAGGCGATGCAACATACCCCCAGTGAAAAGTAAGGGCGTCACTGATATACTAAGAGAAAACGCAATATGTGCCCGGGGCCCACCAGCAATAAGGGGAATTACCGGTAGACCCCTGGTTGTCAAGAGGGAGCTGGACAGATACCTAAAGACGGTGCCGGATCAGCCGGGCTGTGGTTCGTACGTTGGATTGCGTGCAGCCAGCAACAGTAACAGCCTCGTTGATCTGGCCCTGATCCACCGGCAGGCCTGGTCATGGACCGGGCCGCGGGGGCGTTGATCCCCGGAATACCCTCCAGGTAGACTCCAGGTAGGTAGGGCTCAGCGGAAGAGTGATGGGTCAGTGGAAGGGTGAGGGGTCAGTGGAAGAGTGAGGGGTCAGTGGAAGAATGAGGGGTCAGTGGAGGGGTGAGGGGTCAGCAGAGAGTGAGGGTCAGAGGGGTGAGGGGGGTCAGTGAAGGGGTGGGGGGTGGAGGGGTGAGGGGTCAGCAGAGAGTGAGGGTCAGAGGGGTGAGGGGGGTCAGTGGAGGGGTGAGGGGGGTGGAGGGGTGGTCGTCATGGTGCTGGGGATCGATGGCTTGAACGCTGGGACCTTCGTTACGCTTCATCGTACCCGCAACCTGCACCAGCCTACCCCGTCCTGCCTCCAGCCTACCACGTCCTGCCTGCAGCCTACCTTGTCCTGACGCTAGCCTACCTCGTCTTGCCCCCAGCCTACTTTGTCCTGACGCCTGCCTACCTCGTCCTGTCCCCGGCCTACCTTGTCCTGACGCCAGCCTACTTCGCCCTGACGTCAGCCTAATTCAGTAGACTGGATATTGGGTAATACAATGGAGAAGAATCAAGTTATTATCCTTGTACATAAACCACAGTCAGCATCGCCTGAGGAATTCATGGAACAGATAAGGGAAATAGATAAATGCCTTGAAAACCTGGAGAATCCTACACTAAATTTTATCCTCCTAATGAGATTTCGATCCCAAATATAAAATGGAAGATGGTAAATCACAGCGTTGTTCCAGAAATAGTTCCTGGAAGCATGTTATCTTAACAATGCACACCAGAGAGCTAATGGGGCTTCAAGAAAAGTTTGCTTTGAACCTACTAGAAATAAAAATACACTGAATATAATATTCGTGAACAACGAAGAGCTAATGAGAGACATAATCACAAAAGTTATATACTGAGATTAGAAAATCATAGAAGTAAAAGAAGTATAAATGCAAATTTGGAAAGCTCCAGAATTAGTATACGAGAAAGATCTTCAGTAAATATAATTATAATAATCAGAGTACTGATAAAATAAATGAAGAAGTATCAGACTTACTCCAGGAAACAGTCACGAGCATCTTAAACTATCACCATCTGCTGACAAGGAATGTGTAAAATACATACCACCGAGAAGGCTAAAAGTCGATCAAATATAGAGAGCATAGAACAAATTATAGACGAAGAAAAATGGCTTTCCGAGGTGCTTAAACATGTGAATATGTCACAACAAAGGAAAGATAACATTTGCCGAGAGATCACCGAGTTAGAGTAAAACTAGAGTTGTCATACCAGACTGAATATGTACAAAGCGAACAAAAAATTGTCCCAAAACCCCAAATATTTCTACGCATATACAAAATGTAAGTTAAGAACTACATGTACGGGCAGTTCATACACTAATGATGAAAAGGAAGTGAGCATAATTCTACAAGTTCAATATGAATCAATGTTCAGGAACTCCTTAAACGAAAGCAAGGTGGAGAATGCAGATTATTTTTCGTTACCCTGAAGGTCACACAGTTCACATAACTGATACAAGTACGTCTCATAAAGAATTAAAAAAAATAAAACATGTGTACTCATGAAGGACCTGGAGTGGATGTGTGGAACAAAATGCCACCAGCAAGATGAATCAGTATTCCCTGGAGGAAGAGTTTAGATTTAGAGGAAATCCACGAGGCCTTAAAGAGTGCATAAAGGAGGCAGTAAAGCACTAGCCAAAAATTGTTGACAAATAGCCTTAACATCGCAGATAATAAGTCTTTGAAGGAGCGATGAGACATCAAATTACAAACTTTATGGAACAGCACAAACGAAAGATGCATAAGCTACAACACCCAAACCAGCATGGATTTAAAGAAGATCATGTTTGTCACATCACATCTACTAAATAACTATGAGAGAATTAGGAGGTGTTGAAAGAAAGCAAAAAAGCAAATGTGGTTTTACACGGATGTCGCAAAAGTATTTGACAAGCTCGATCATGGACTGCACATAAATTGAGGGAGTTACGTATAATGGGGAAAGTAGACAAATAGATTTTAAATTTTCTGACAAACAGAGCACAAATAGTAGTGGTTAACAGAGCAAAATCTAGCATTAGTAAAATAAAACTGCAGTACCCAAGGCACAGTCTTGGCTCCTTTACTGTTCCTTATCCTCATAACAGACACATAACACTCTTCACAGTTACATATCATTCCTAGATATCAAAATAAACATTAAAAATTACTTCACCAGAACACACGAAAAAAACTGCAAGTTCCAACTACTTATATATGAGAGAGAGAGAGAGAGAGAGAGAGAGAGAGAGAGAGAGAGAGAGAGAGAGAGAGAGAGAGAGAGAGAGAGAGAGAGAGAGAGAGAGAGAGAGAGAGAGAGGGAGAGAGAGAGGGAGAGAGAGAGAGAGAGAGAGAGAGAGAGAGAGAGAGAGAGGAATCAGGGACCTCTGACACTCGTCGCGCCCCTGCTATTTAATGGAGGTATTTTGCACAGTCTACTTAGTTTCTTGTCAAACTGAGTGATATTGGTGTTCAGATTTGATATCAGTCTCTCCAGGATCTTCCATGTGTAAATTATGTACATTTCTCGCCTGTGTTCCAAGGAATACAGTTGAACAGACGTTAAGCATTCCCAGTAGTCAGAAGCTTGACTGAGTTTATAAGAGCAATGAAAGCTCTCTGTATTTACCTACCTTGTCCAGTTACCCAGCCTACCTCGTCTTGTACCCCAGTTTACCTCCTGTCCCCCAGCCTACCTCGTCCTGTCCCCAAGCGTACCTCGTCTTGTCCCCCAGCCTGCCTCGCCCTGTTACCCAGCCTACCTCGTCCTGTCCCCCAGCCTACCTCGTCCGGTCCCCCAGCCTACCTCGTCCTGTCCCCCAGCCTGCCTCGTTCTGTCCCCCAGCCTGCCTCGTTCTGTCCCCCAGCCTGCCTCGTCCTGTCACATAGTCTACCTCCTGTCCCCCAGCCTGCCTTCAGCCTACCTCTTCCTGCCCCAGCCTATCTCATCCTGCTCCCAGCTTACTCCGTCCTACCCCTGCCTACCCCGTCCTACCCCAGCCTACCTAGTCCTGCCCTTAACCTACCTTTTCCTGCTCCAGCCTACCTTGTCCTGCCCCTGCCTTCCTCGTCGTCTTACCCTCCTAGGCAAACGACCCAAAAAAACCACAATGGAAATACAATAAGCCACACTGATTGACTTTATTGGGGTTATAGCGGGTTACTTGGGAGTGGTAATGTCAGAGGATCTCGCCTTCAAGCATCACAGCAGCGTCACTATCACACCTGCGAGGAAAATGATAGGAAGGATAATGAGAACTTTCAAAACAAGGGATACCATGAAAAAGATGATTTTCTTTAAGTCACTTGTTCTCTGTAGGCTGGAATACTGCTGTACATTAACAGCTTCATTCAAGGCAGATGGAACTGCGTATCTGGAGAATATGTAGAGAACCTTCACTGCACGTATTCGTTCAGTCAAGCACCTTAATTACTGGGAATGTTTGACGTCTCTTGACCTGTACCCCCTGGAACGAAGGCAAAAACGATGCGTCATAATCTACACCTGGAATATCCAAGAGGGAATGGTCCCAAATCTGCACATTGAAATCACTCCCTACGAAAGCAAAAGACTAGGGAGATGATGCAGCAAATCCCCAACGTAAAGCAAGGGCGCCATGAATACAGAGACAAAACACAAAGATTGTTCAACAGCCTTCCATCAAATATAAGGGGAATTACCAATACACTCCTGGCTGTCTTCAAGAGGAAACAGGACGGATACCTAAAGTCAGTGATACATCAGCTGTGGTTCGTATGTTGGATTGCGTGCGGCCAGCAGTAACAAATTGGTTGATCAGGCCCTTATCCACTGTGAGGCCTGGTAGACTCCAGGTAGACCCCACTCAGGTACTAACCCTTCGTGGTTAATAAGCCAAATAAATTCTACCCAGGTGGATACAAGTGGCCGGCTAGCTGTTGATATTTAAAAAAAAACTCTTGATCAACGAGGCTGACCAGATTAAGAACGAACAGGACTCAATATGAACACCTGAGGAAGATTTCCGTACAGTGAGCAGTCATTTCATTGCATCGTCTCACTATAACAAGTGTAAGTGTTGTGCAGCTTGTGTGAGAGTCAGTGTGAGGTTCGCTGGGTGGAGTGAACAGCCAGGCAGAGGGCGGACCTTAACTTACATTCATCACGTCTTGCGGCTATTCCTTAAGTCATTGTTGCCTTGCGGCGGTATACATTGTTTACCCAGTGCAACGCTTCATTTATTTTTTAGGGAAAACTCAATACATCAGAAATGTGCTGTTAACCAAAAGCTAGTTATGTGTCTTCTGTCATATTCCATGACACAAGATGGGTCAAATCCCTCAGCCTGTGCTCAGAGACCTCAGTAAGTCAAGGATATCAGCTGGAGGATGGGGGAGGGGGAATGAGGGAAGGCCTATAGCAATGGTGTTAGCAGAGATTAGGCATATACAGACCTGGGAAAGCCTCCACACACACCCTTACCTCCAACAAAAAGTTAACACAGTGATTAATGCATGTTTGTGTGCAGAAGCTAAACCGAGGTGCAGTGAGAGGCAGTATGATTCAGGCAGTATTGAGAACATTCAAAACAAGGGAAACAATGCCGATGGTGACACTCTTCAAATCGCTAGTGCTCCCTCACTTAGAATATTGCTCAGTGCTGACGGCCCCGTTCAGGGCGGGAGAAATTTTGGAGCTGGAACAAATACAGAGATCGTTTACGGCTCTCATTGGGCTATTAAAGCACCTAAACTACTGGGAACGCCTGCAAGTCTTGAACATGTACTCATTGGAGCGGAGGAGAGGTACAGATAATATATACCTGGAAGGTACTCGAGGGTTTGGTCCCAAATCTACACACTGCCATAACAACATACTGGAGTGAGAGATATGGGAGGAAGTGTAAAATAAACCCAGTGAGGAGCAGGGGTGCGGTGGGGACAATAAGGGAACACTGTATCAACATTCGGGGTCCCAGACTTTTCAACATCTTACCAGAGGATATCAGAAACACTGCTGGAACAAGTGTTGAAGCCTTCAAGAGGAAACTAGACAAGTATCTTCACCAGGTGACAGATCAACCAGACTGTGATGAATATGTGGGGCAGCGGGCCTCCAGCAGCAACAGCCTCGTTGACCAGGCGAGCACCAGACGAGCCTGGCCCATGGCCGGGCTCAGAAAGTAGATATACTCTCGAAATTCTTCAAAGGTATACCAAAGGTATATCAGTGTACTGCCTGAATCATACACAACCAGAGTTAGAGGGGTGCGGGTGGAGGTCCAGGAGGGGTTGCTAATGTGTGTGTGTGTGTGTGTGTGATGAATGGTTTGAAAAACCGACAAGTTGAAGATTGAGACACTTACGCAGCATATGGGAATCTTTATTCAGGAGGTTGCTAAGCCCAGATACTGCAGCTCCATAGCAAGTGGTAACCATAAGTCATAACATCCACTACGATGAGCCCCTTTCACACAGCTTCACACAGAATGTCAGAACGCTTTAAGACACCTTAACTGATGAGATGGATGTCAGTCAGTCAGAACCAAGCTGGCCCCCATTCAAAGCAGGCGAAATTACAAACCTGGAAAATGCACAGAGAACCTTCAAAGCTCGTATAAACTCAGCCAAACACCAAAATTATAGGAATAAGTCTCTCAAATTGTACTCCTTAGAAGGTAGGCGAAAAAGTTACATAATAATCTACACCTGGAAAATTCTGAAGGGATTACGCCCAAACCTGCACACCCATATCACAACATATAAGCACATGAGGATTGGCAGACGGTGCGAGGTCCCTCCGATGAAAAGCAGAGAAGTGATGAGTACACTGAGAACTCTATAGGTGTAGAGGGACCACGACTCTTCAACACTTTCCCTTCACACGAAAGGGGGATTACCAACAGACCCTTAGCAAGCTTCAAGAGGTGTCCCGTGCCCTGGTGGCTAAAGTTGTCGCTTCACACGGCGATGTTTGGGTTCGATTCCCAGCGAGGGTAGAAACATTGGGCGTGTTTCTTTACACCGGTTGTCTATGTTTACCCATCAGTAAAATGGGTACCTGGAAGTTAGTCCACTGGGGTGGCCAATTCCCCCCCCCCCCTCCTTTTGACTGTTCGCTCTGTTGCATCTGTATAGGTTATACCCCGGGATCCATATGTCATAGTCAAAGTGATCCTTTATGTGAGTCTGTGAAAACTGCGAATATTGCAGTGATATAGTGAACTGAAACTGTGGCTTAGAGGTAATCTTAATTAATTCCCAGTGCATAGTGTACAATATATGGTGTAATATATGGGAATAAATTACGGTCGAGTGGCACTAGCGAATTACTGCCAAATGTCGACAGAGAAGTGGATATAAACAATCGAATGAGTATTAAACTATCGATGTAAGTAATATAGCAAGTGATAAGGGCACTAATGTGCAGGGATATAGTGATCTGAAATTATGGCTAATAACAAAGTGAACACAATGTAAAGGAAAAAGAATAAGCCAAATGACCTTACCATGTGAAGTGTCCCTCCCTTAACCTCTAACCACCGATCCCCCCCCCCACCCAGTGGGAAGGACCCCCCACTCTCACCCCAAACCTCTCTCCACCTACTAACCCCAACCAGAGGGAAGGGTCTCCACACTCGAACCCCTACCCCCTCTTTCCACGGATCCCCACCACCCAGCACCTACAACCCCAGCCCACCACTCAAGAAAACCCATCACCCACTACATAAAACTGCCCAGGATAAGATAAATGGAAGTGAACATGGCCAGAAATAAGATCTGTTGTACATGTGAACAAAATTCTGGGAGAAATATTAGGGGCACTGATTGTGAAATATGTGGTAAAACATCCCATATATAGTGTAGATTTAGAAAGGATATAGGAGGGTACTGGTTTGGAGGTGGGGTGGTTGATGAGTGGAACAGTCTGCCTGGTAGGGCTCAAGCTGGGACCTTGGGTAGTTTCAAATATGGGTTGGATGGATGCATGGATGGGAGAGGTTAGATTTGGTTGGGATTTGCACACGAGTAAATAGAATTATCAAAGCTTATTGCTTCAGTAACGTTGAAAATTGGGTTGGGCAAATACTCTGTTAGTGGGATAGATTGTGAAGGAGCTGCCTAGTTTGGGCCAACAGGCCTTCTGCAGTGTTCCTCCTTTCTTGTTCTTATGTACAAAGCTTAATTCAACCATGAGAACCGTGAGAAACGACCTAAAACAAGAAAGACGTTTCTGGATTTGCCCTAGTGAGATGGAAAGCTGGTCAGGCATAATAGAAGTACTAAAAAGTGAAAACCCAGAGAGTATAAGAAAGTTACTAAGGCGCTTGCCAGATATATATAAAGAATGGAAAACAAGGGGTAAGGAACAAGAAAAGTAGGAAAGCAAAAATAAGGGTAAAGAGCAAGGAGTGTTAGTCGACTGGTGTGGGTCGCATCCTGGGACAAAACTGACCTAATTTGCCCGAAATGCTCAGCATAACAAGCGGCTCTCTATATAGTAGTATGTCACTGATGTCAGCTAGGACTGTATACCTTGTACAGGTACTTGTAGTAAATATATTATTATTATTATTATTATTATTATTATTATTATTATTATTAAGAGTGGAGAACATCATTCAGAGCAAATCGGAAAAGAATAAAACATGGGTACATAACTTAGAGAAAAAGGAGAGGGAGGAAGTGAAAACTAGAGTAGGAACAAATGAAAATGAAAAAAAGGAAGAAATACGCCTAGTTGAAAGAAAACAAGAGAATTCAGATCAGGTGGCAGAACATGGGAAAGACACAAAATCAGTAAATATAGGCAGTCAGCACATTTGCAGATACTATGCAAAAGTTATGTGCCTATATGGTAGAGCTTGCTGGAATAAATACAACAGAAAATGTGCAAACATGTTGAGAAAGGGAAAGTGTAGCTTTGACAAAGAGTGCAGCAGGTACTTCCACCCAGTGACGTGCAAAGCTTCAACACATTTCTGAGAATGTTATGACCTGAGCTGCCCAGACCATCATGTAAAAGAAACTCGGCACCACAGAGAAAGCAGAGAAAGGGAAAATGAACAGCAATCTTTTTTAGACATAAAGCGAAACGATCGGACCAAAGAAAGAGGCAAAAAGGGAAAATGCTACAGATGGGACAGACAGGCAACATAATGGGACATATCAAACCAGGCATCAGCCCATCAGGACAGAATACACGATCAAATCAAGTCAATACTGGAGAAACCAGGGGTATGTACACCAGGGGCCATACCAGATAGTACATCACCAGTGGTACTAACAAAATACACAGCAAAACAAAACATCCCAGATGGTAATTCCTGCTTCATATTTGCAAATATTCAGGGTCTGAAATCAAATAAAAATGACAAAGTTAGTTATGTCAGTGGGCTCCTAACAGAAGCGAATGCCATGTTCGGAGCATTTACAGAAACACATACAAGGGATGTTTTGGACGGAGAGATAAAGATAGAAAACTACAACATGTATAGATGTGATAGAATCAGTAGGTCACAGGGAGGAGTAGGAATCTATGTAAAGGATATTTTATGTTGCACAGAAGTGCTGAACTCTACGAATGATATAGTAGAAATTCTAGGCATTAAAGTTGAAAATAGGAATTTGGTAATTGTCCTAGTATACAAACCACCATCGGCAACTGCTGAGGAATTCACAGATCAGTTAAGGAAGATAGATAGCTATCTGGATAGGCTAGAAAATCTCACACCAAATATTTTACTCCTTGGAGATTTTAATCTCCCTCATGTAAAATGGAAGATGGCACAACATAATGTTATACCAGAAATATCCCCGGGAAGCATCCTGGCTCAACAGGTACATACCAGGGAAATAATGAGGTTTTGTGAAAAGTACTCATTGAACCAACAGATAACTGATCCCACTACAAATGAAAATACCCTGGATTTGATATTTACAAACAACGAGGAGCTACTCAGAGACAACAGTTACAAAAACAATATACTCTGATCACAACATCACATAAGTTCAAACGAGTATTAACTGCATCACTAATGCTAGAGATGGAATGTTCAGTAAGTCTAATTTTAGCAACCATAAAATTGACTGGGAAAAATAAACCAAGAGCTATTAGGCATATCCTGGGAATCAGACATGAGCACCTAAATCCCCACCAGTGCCTAGAGGAGCTGAATATAGAAGCATACAAGGTATGTATGAAGCACCTACCATTGAGGAAACCCAGAAGATCAGATATAGAGAGAGAGCGTAGGAAATGGTACAGAAGAAAACGGTTACTGAATTTCTTAAAAACACAAATATGCTGCAACAGAGGGAAGATAGTCTTAGCCGAGAGATCACTGAATTAGAGCAAATCTTAGGATGTCATACCTAACAGAAGAAGCACAAAGGGAACAAAGGGCCATACAAGATAGTGCAAGAAACCCAAAATATTTCTATTCCTAAGCAAAATCCAAGCTAAGAAATACGTGTAGAATTGGACTATTACTGGTCCAATTCTACACGTATTCTGACGACGTACACGTAATGCGTGAAATCCTAACAAAACAGTATGAGTCGGTGTTCAGCAACCCACTAAATGACAGCAAGGTAGAAAATGCAGAAACACTTTTCACTCCAGCAGAAGGTCACGCAGACAAACCGACATAAGTACAAATCCCTTAGATTTCGAAAAAGAAATGGAAAACATGCCCACTCACTCAGCACCTGGACCAGATTCATGGAATGCCCTATTTATAAAGAAGTGCAAAGTACCACTAGCACGAGCCCTCAGTATTCTTTGCAGAAAGAGCTTAGATCTAGGTGAAATTTTGGAGGCCTTAAAGAGTGCAGACATAATTCCTTTGCATAAGGGAGGTAGTAGAGCATTAGTTAAAAATTACAGACCAGTAGCCCTAACTTCTCACATCATAAAAATCTTCGAAAGAGTGATGAGACGGCAGATTACAAATTTCATGGACCAGCACAACCAACATAACCCGAACCAGCATGGTTTTAGAGCAGGACGATCATGCCTGTCACAGCTGCTGAACCATTATGACAGAATTATGGAGGTGGTGGAAGACGACCAAAACGCAGAAGTGATTTACACTGATTTTCAAAAAGCACTTGGCAAATGCGATCATGGAGTGATAGCGCACAAAATGAAGGCCATGGGCATTACGGGGAAGGTAGGCAGATGAATTTTCGGTTTCTTAACACACAGAACACAAAAAGTAGTAGTGAACAGGGTAAGATCCAGCATCAGCGAGGTAAAAGTTCAGTGCCCCAAGACACTGTCCTGGCACCTCTGCTGTTTCTCATCCTCATACCAGACATAGATAAAAACACCCGTCACACTTTTGTATCATCATTTGCAGATGACACTAAAATAAGCATGAAAGTCACTACGGTAGAGGAGACTGAAAAAGTACAGGAAGACATAAACAGGGTTTTCCAGTGGGCAGTGGAGAGCAACATGATGTTCAATGGTGATAAGTTCCAGCTGCTTAGGTATGGAAAGAATGAACAACTCAAAAGGAACACTATATACAAAACTCAAGAGGGTCACCAAATAGAACGTGAGGAACACGTAAAAGACCTGGGAATAATTATGTCAGCGGACCTTTCTTTTAAAGACCATAACAAGACAAAGATCACGACAGCCAGGAAGATGACGGGGTGGGTATTGAGAACTTTCACCACAAGGGAAATAATGCCGATGGTGACACTCTTCAAATCGCTAGTGCTCCCTCATTTAAAATGTTGCCCAGTGCTGACGGCCCCGTTCAAAGCAGGAGAAATACCAGAGCTGGAACAAATACAAAGATCGTTAATGGCTCACACTGAGCCAGTAAAGCACCTAAACTACTGGGAATACCTTCAAGTTTTGAACATGTACTCGTTGGAGCGGAGGAGAGAGATACATGATAATATATACCTGGAAAGTACTCGAAGGCCTGGTCCCAAATCTGCATACTGCCATAACAATATACTTGAGTGAGAGATATGGGAGGAAGTGTAAAATAAACCCAGTGAGGAGCAGGGGTGCAGTGGGGACAATAAGGGAACACTATATCAACATCCGGGGTCTCAGACTATTCAACATCTTACCAGAAGATATCAGAAACACGGCTGGAACAAGTGTTGAAGCCTTCAAGAGGAAACTGGACAAGTATCTTCACCAGGTGCAAGATCAACTAGGCTGTGATGGATACGTGGGGCAGCGGGCCTCCAGCAGCAACAGCCTGGTTGACCAGTCAAGCACCAGACGAGCCTGGCCCATGGCCGAGCTCCGAGAGTAGTGAAACTCTCGAAACTCTTCAAAGATATAGACTCTGTAAGCAGTCCACAAATGAAAGGTAATTTGTTGTTCAGTGCTGGCTTTAGACCCTATATATTTGCAAAGACGAATGTCATCGTACTGGTGGTATGGAAGGGGGTCTTTTTTTTCCTGGCACTAATATCTGTTGTTTTGGAGTGGAGGCCACTGACTGTGATTCCGCTCCAGAAATGATCGAAGTCGGTGTATGATTTCTGTCATTTCCTGCCAGCTTTATTTCCTTCCTCTCTCTGGAGTGGCTGTGACTACCCAGGTTTTCCCATGGTCTGGATGTTCTGTATCTTCTTGTCCCCTTTAGATGGTGTGCCTGACAATAAAAGTTATTGCAATGTCTTTCTTGAACTGAAGTGTGACCCACTTCAGGGTGGAAGAGCTTCAAGACTGCAGTTTCCTGTTGTCATATGGGCACAGCAGTAAAAGCATGAACGAAGTATAAAACAATTCAAACCAGTTCTTAAGCTCAAGGACCTCAACAGTGCTGCTGTCTCAAACATAAGGAAATTAATAGGTTGGATAACAAGAACTTTCTAAAACAATATGACTCTTCAAATCACTTGTGCTCATTAAACTAATATTTCTGAACATTAGCACCCTCTTCCAAGACAGGTGAAACTGCAGAACTGAAGAATGTCTCTGTAGAGAATCTTCCCTACCCATATAAATTCAGCCAAGTACTTAAATTACTGGTAATGCCTTAAGTTCATAGACTAGTATGTTCCGGAACATAGACGAGAAAGATACAATATAATTTACACCTCAAAAATTCTGGTCGGATTGACGCCTCAAAAATTTTGGTCAGACTGATCTTAAATCAATACACTGAAATTACTCCCTGCGAGAGGAAGAGGCTGGGCAGACAATGCCAAATACCTAAAATGAAAACCATTGATGCAATGAGAACACTAAGTGTAAAGAGACCAAGATTTTTAAACCTCCCTTCATAAATAAGAGGAATTATGAGCAGATTTCTAGCTGTCTTCATGAGGGAAGTTAGTAAATTCCTTGAGTTAGTCTCTGATCAATCTGGCTGTAGTGAACACGCTGGACTGCATGCAGCTACCATGCCAGATCTACATATCAGTCAATCAACAAGGCTGTCAACCAGGACATCAGGTACCAGGGAGCAATGACTCACAGAATTGTCTACAGAATTTCCCTACTTTCACAGACCCAGCCCTGGGCCAGGCTTGTCTGGTATTTCCCTGGTCAACTAGGCTGCTGCTGCTGGCAGCCCACTAACCCAAGTATTCATCACAGCCTGGCCCCTGAAGGGTGGTTCCTTGACCCTGAATTAAGCCTGAATACCTTCCAACCTCCCCCCTCCCACAGGCGCTGTATAGTTCTACGGGTTTAGCGCTTCCCCATGATTATAATAACAATCACCACAGCCTGGTTGATCCAGCACTTGGAGGAGAGGCTTGTTCAATCTCCTCTTAAGACTTCTACAAATTGTTCTGGCAGTGTTTCTGATACCTTCTGATAAGATGCTAAAAAGTCTGGAACCATGGATGTCGATACAATGTTCTTTTGTTGTGCCCACGGTGCCCCTACTTTTCACTGGGTTTATTTTACATTGTATCCCATCTCTCTCACTCCAATTTGCTGTTATGATCGTGTGCAAATTTGGGATTAGGCTCTCAAGTACCTTCCACATTTATTATGCACACTTCTCTCCTCCACTCCACTGAGTGTATATTTAGAACTCCGATGCGTTCTTCATAAATTAAATGCATTATTGGCTAAGCAGGCCATAAATGATTTATGTAACTGTTTCAACTCCGATATCTCTCCTGCCCTGAACGGAGCCATCAACTCGGAAGAATACTCTAAGTTAGAGAGCACAAGCGATTTAAAAAATGTCACCAATGACACTATTTCTCTAGTTTTGAAAGTTATTATCTATTTCTTCGTTTACCTGGTTTATTGTATTCCGTAAAAGAAATGTCAACTGGCATTATTATGCCCATGTTCTTCGTGTATGGCTTTCATAATATTTGCCGATCCTCTTGTGTTTTTGTATACAGTGTTCCTTTTGAGTTCGCCATTCTTTCCATATCTAAGCAGTCAAATTTCTCGCACTGAACGTCATGTTATTCTCCACTCCCTACTGGAATTTTTTTGCTTACATCTAATTGCAATTTTTCAGTGTCCTCTACCGAGGTGACTTTCATATTTATTTTGGCACCATCTGTAAGTGATACGAAATTGTGGCAAGTATTTTTGTCTGCTATGAGGATAAAAAAAAACAGTAAAGCCGCCAGGACTATGCCTTGAGGCACTCAGCTTGTTACTCTGCTAATGCTCAATTTTGCTCTATCTGCTATTAGTCTTTGTATCCCATTTATCAGTATCCACTTGTCTACTTTCCCGTTATACCTATCACTCTCATTCTGTGTGCAGTTATTCCATGAACGCATTTGTCAAAAGCTTTTGTAAAATCCATGCATACCACCATCCATATTTTGGTTTTCTTCCAATGCCTCTATAATTCTGTCATAATAATTTAGTCATGATACTCATCATCATTCTGTTGGTTTGGGTCATGCAGCTTGGATTCCTTATTTTTTTAATTATTCATTTCATCACCCTTTCAAAGACTTTTATGATGGACAATGTACGGGTTAAATGCTCTGCAGTTTTTTTGGCCAGTGCTCTGCTGCATGTTCTTCTCGCAAAGTTGTGTCTGTACTCCTTATTTTGCATTTCTTTATAAATAAGAAGTCTACGAAACCAGTCCAGGTGCTGCATGAGTGGGCATATTTTTTTCCTTTTCTTGAGATTAGATGTAATAACAAAAATACAGCATTTCCCACTCTGCTTTTGTTTACTGGATTGCTGAACAATGATTTATATTAGTCTTTTAGAACTATCATCATTTTTTTTCGTCAATTATTATAATCGTAATTAAGCGCTAAACCCACAAGAGTCGTACAGCACTTTCTTTTACATGAAGTGTGTGAGTCCCCTGTGATAAAGATATCTCTCAGCTATCATTATGTTTCCTTCATTGTGACCTTAACGTTCTTAAGCAGTTCAGTAGCTGTTTTACTTCTGTATATTCTTCTACGCTCTCTTTCTATATCACGCCTTTTAGGTTTTCTCAGTGATACATGTTTAATGCAGACCTTGTATGAGTCTGCCTTCACCTGCTGAGTCTAAGATGCTCATTATTCTTGTCCAGTCTCTCTCATAGTACTGTATTAATTTTGGAGTACAGGATGGTGGTAGAGGAGTGGAGGATGGTGATAGAGGAGGGAAGGGCGGTGGAAGAGCAGTGTAGGATAGTGGTAGAGCAGTGGAGGATACCTTTGATGAGTTTTGAGAGTTTTTCTACTCCCGGAGGCCGGCCATGGGCCAGGCTCGTCTGGTGCTAGCCTGGTCAACCAGGATGTTACTGTTGGTGGCCTGCTCACCCATATATCCATCACAGCCTGGATGATCTGGCACACTGGTGGTAGCCATCAGTCTTCTGAGTTAGTACGGCACCTATGCCAACAGAACTAGCATCAGTTGTCAGATAGAAAGACTTAGAAAAATCTGGAAATTTCAAGATTGGAGCAACTGTTAGCTTTTGTTTTAGAGTTTGGAATGCTCTTTCTTGACGGAAGGTCCAAACAAAAGGAGCATCTTTCTTAAGCAACTCAGAGGAGCTGCAATGGAAGAAAAATTGGCAATGAAAGATCTATAAAAACCTTCTAAGCCCACAAAGGATCTTACAGCATCAGCGGTTTTGGGAGACGGAAAATTTAGTACTGCAGTTACTTTACTTTGGTCAGTCGTAACCCCTCTAGGAGTGACTACGTGACCAAGAAACTTGATTTCTGATCTGAAAAATTGACATTTAGACAATTTGATCTTTAAATTGGCTTCTTCAAGCTTACTAAGTACTACATCAGGTCTTTTCAAGTGCGTATCCACGTCTTCAGACATGATGATTACGTCATCTAAGTACACCATAAGTGCATTACCTATGAGACCTCTAAAGATACTAGTCATGAGCCTTGAGAATGTGATAGGGGAGGTTCGTAACCCAAAGGCTATACGGAGGAAGTGAAAAGAACCTGTAGGAGTGGAGAATGCAGTTAGCTCTTGGATGTCCTCGTGAAAAGGGACTTGCCAAAACCCTTGTAACAAGTCTAGGGTCGAAAAGACTTTGTTATCTCCGATGTTACGTAAAAGATCACCCAGTACAGGAAGTGGGAAGCGATCTGGGATAGTTTTCACATTTAGCTTCCTAAAGTCAATCATTGGGGGCCGAGTACCATCCTTCTTAGGTACTAGGATCAAGGGTGCATTCCAGGGTGAATTGCTAAGTGCGATAACTCCATCATCAAGCATCTGATTGACTACCACCAAGTATCGTGGTTAGTTGCGCCTTAACTGCACTGTTAGCCTTCGAAGAGTGAAGAGTTGATCCGGGTTTTGCAATTAAGCCAGCCAGTTAAGCCAGTCCCGGGGAGAGTGCCAGTTATCATCCAGCCTGCTCCTTCATGCTGTGTGCATCGTTACACGTATTCCAGTCAGCCATTATCGAGGGTTAAGCCAGCAAGACAACCCAGCTTTCTAACTCGGCTAAGGGAGAGAAGTAAGCCACGCAAGTTCCCCTTTAAAGTATTGTCTCCAATATCACCTGGTGCTGCCAGTTCAACGCTGGACAAAGTGGTATTCACCATCCCTGTGGCATATTGTGGCTTAGCAAAGCCACCCAGATTTTCAAGTGTGGTAGGGTGTGAGTGCCGTCAGAAGTGTGCTTGACGCTGCTCTCCGCAGCCACGTCCACCCACCACTAAGCCTTACCTACTTGTGGTATTCTTCACCCTTCTACCACTGTAGAAGGGTAAAGAATAGATGCATTTCACCTGTGTTTAACCTGAGCGCCACCTTTACAAAAGTCTAAGTGTGTAAGTCATCAGATTATGCGCATTTCTTCGAGTTTCTCCAAGTGTAGGGTATGGTGTTGCAGCTGACACTTCCCACCACCTACCCTCACCTCTACGTTGCTTCAAGATTCACCACCGCCGTCGCTTCTGGACCTACAATCAACAGTAATTTTCTGTTTAGAGACAATTTCCTTTGCACATGAAGACGTTTGTGTGCGTGAGACATTTACAGTGACTTTCTTGTGTACGTAAAGCCTTGTGATTTCAGTGTAGACTCAGTGTTTTCTTTGACTCATTATTTCCCCAGTGTTTTCGTTCATCTTTCGCGTTTCATTTTATATATATATATATATATATATATATATATATATATATATATATATATATATATATATATATATATATATATATATATATATATCTGTGTTCTTTTATGTTGCTTCTTCACCTGAAGTATTATTTTCTTGTGTCAACATTAATTATTTGTCTCTTGTGTACAGTATTGTACTCATTGCCCTAATCAATCACTCCGTGTGAAGTGATTAATTCATTTTTTTACCGCCAGATCAACCAGGCTATGATATATATGTGGGGCAGCTGGTCTCCAGCAGCAACAGCCTGGTTGACCAGGCAAGCACCAGACGAGACTGGCCCAAGGCCGAGCTCTGGGAGTAGAAAAACTCTCGGAACTCATCAAATGTATCACTACCACCACAACTACAACTACCACCTCTACTACTAAGTCCCCACCACCACCACCACTACGACAACTACCACTACCATCACAACTACCACCAAACGTACCTACCACTTACTTCGTATCATATCGAGTAATTAGATAAGGCTGAGATAGAGTGAGGCAGACACGACAGCCACACCCTGCTGAGTTCAGCCTTTATAGCAAGTCTGAACCTAAGATGTGACATGATGAGGTTGTCAGAGGCAGTGGGTGCCACTCATGTCATGTGTTGTTGGCTTATGACAGGCACTGGAGGTCGATGGTGGTAGTGATTGATGGTGGTAGTGGTGGTGGTAGTGGTTGTGCGGGTAGTGGTTGCGGTCTTAAGGTTGACTGCTGGTGCTAAAATCCTAGAAAATGTGCAGATAAAATTTACGTCCAACATCAGAGTAGAGGCAAGAAAGCTATCACAGTAGAGGCAAGACAGCTATCATAGCAGAGGCAAGACAGCTATCATAGTCGAGGCAAGAAAGCTACCATAGTAGAGGCAAGAAAGCTACCATAGTAGAGGCAAGAAAGCTATTTCATTCTCTATTCCGGAAACTGCTGATTTAATGCGAGGAAGGAGACGATCACTTTAATTCCTTAGAATCAAGAGCCCTTCCCGGCATCAAAGGATGTACATAACTGTACTCAGGACGCATGAAAGAGTACATACAATAAACACCAGAAGCACAAATCTTACAACTATAAAACACCAAGTTTTTCAACGTGCTTCCACATAAGTGTTCGCAATAAAGCTAACAGAATCCTTGCCTTCACATCAAGAAGTATAAATAATACAAGTCCTCAGGTTGTTCTTCAACTCTATATATCTTTGCTCAGGCCTCATTTAGATTATGCTGCACATTTCTGGTCACTGTATTACAGAATGGACATAAATGCACTGGAAAACGTACAAAGGAGGATGACAAAGATAATCCCATATATCAGAAATCTTCCCTATGAGGATAGACTGAGGGCCCTTAATTAATCTGCACTCTACAGGAAGGCGTAGAATTAGGGGGATATGATTGAGGTGTATAAATAGAAAACAGCAATTAATAAAGGGGATGTAAATAGTGTGCTAAAAATATCTAGCCTAGACAGGACTCGCAGCAATGGTTTTAAGTTGAAAAAATTCAGATTCAGGAAGGATGTAGGAAAGCACTGGTTTGGTAATAGAGTTGTGGATGTGTGGAACAAACTCCCGAGTACAGTTATAGAGGCTAAAACGTTGTGTAGTTTTAAAAATAGGCTAGATAAATACATGAGTGGGTGTGGGCGGGTGTGAGTTGGACCTGACTAGCTTGTGCTACTAGGTTAGGTGCCGTGCTCCTTCCTTAATCTGACCTGACTAGGTTAAGGCATTGGCTTAAGCCGGTGGGAGAATAAGACCTGCCTTGCATGGGCCACTAGGCCTGTTGCAGTGTTCCTTCTTTCTTATGTTCTTATGCATGACTTGTATACAATAATGACAAGATGAAAATAAGACACATGTGCAGCATCTGAGTATATTGTAGACGTTTCGCCATCCAGTGGCTTTATCAACACAAATTCAAGGACATGGAAGACAGTACAACTATATACAAAAGATGAAGTAATCAGTCCCTCAGCCTTGGGGTTGGTGAAGAGCACCGTAGCGAAGAGTCTGAAAGACCTAGTCACAGACCGGGCCGCGGGGGTGTTGACCCCCGAAACTCTCTCCAGGTATACCACTACGGTGAACTCCATGGCTTAGGTACTGATTACCTCACCTTTGTATTTAGTTCTACTGTCTTCCAATTTATGTCCCTGAATTTGTAGACGTTTCTCCACTGGTTGGCGAAACGTCTATAATATAAATACCCAGATGTTGCACACGTGTCTAATTTTCAACAAATTCACAGTTAACAGAAACAGTCTTCTCTGATGGAACTTGAAGCTGAGGACACATTCCAGAGAGACTTTTAACTATTAGTAATAATGGTAGAATAACCCACAAAATGTTAGGTAAATGGACACAGAGCCACTAATAAGTCTAAAGATCGACAATCTAAATGATTTTTTCATGAATGAGCCTCAAAACTCCCTCAACGTATACCAGATTTCTGACATTACCCTAACTCCGATAGATTTTGAGAAAGCCATTGACAACATGCCCATGAACTCAGCCCCGGGCCCAGACTCGTGGAACTCTGTGTTCATTAAGAACCAAGAAACCCCTTTCACGTGCCCTAAGTATACTGTGGAGAAGGAGCTTGGACATGGGTGAAATTCCACAGTCACTAAAAACAACGGATATAGCCCCACTCCATAAAGGCGGCAGCAAAGCATTAGCTAAGAACTATAAACCAAAAGCTCTAACGTCCCACATCATAAAAATCTTTGTGCTAAGATGCACGATTGCAAACCACTTGGATTCCCAAAAACCGCACAAACCAGGGCAACATGGGTTCAGAGCAGATCGCTCCTGCCTCTCACAACTACTGGATCACTATGATATGGTCTTGGATGCACTGGAAAAAAAACAGAATGCAAATGTAATATACACAGACTTTGCAAAAGCCCTTGACAAGTGCGATCATGGGGCAATAGCGCACAAAATACGTGCTAAAGGAATTACTGGCAAAGTGGGGAGATGAATCTTCAGCTTTCTAACCATTTGAACACAACAGAGATGAATCGGAAGCTGCTATAGTGAAAAGCTCTGTTCCACAAGGCACAGTACTCGCCCCCATCCTGTTCATCTTCATCCTCATAACAGACAAAAACAGAGATGTAATCCACAACACCGTGTCATCCTTTGCAGACGATACTAGGATTTGCATGAGACTGTCATCTACTGAGGACACGATTAACCTCCAAGAAGATATAAACCAAGTTTTCCAATGGGCAACGGAAAACAATATGATGTTCAATGAAGACAACTTTCAAATACTCCGGTATGGAAAACTGGAGGAAATAATAACTAGAACTGAGTATACTACAAACTCTAATCATACAATAGAGCAGAAAAAATAATGTGAGGGACCTGGGAGTGGTAATGTCTGAGGATCTCACCTTCAAGGATCACAACAGTGCCACGATCACAACTGCGAAGAAAATGATAGGACTGATAATGAGAACGTTCAGAACAAGAGAGATACCAAGCCAGTGATGATCCTTTTCAAATCACTTGTTTTCTCTAGGCTGGAATACTGTTGTACATTAACATCTCCGTTCAAAGCATGTGAAATTGCAGATCTAGAGTGTGTACAGAGAACCTTTACTGCACACACAGGTTCTATCAAATACCTCAACTACTGGGAACGCTTGGAAGCACTTGATTTGCACTCGCTGGAACGAAGGCGAGGGATATATAATCTACACTTGGAAAATCCTAAAAGGAATGGTCCTGAATCTGCACACAGAAATAACTCCCAACGAAAGTAAAAGACTGGGCAGGCGGTGCAAAATACCCCCAATGAAAAGTAGGGGCACCACTGGTACACTAAGAGAAAACACCGTAAGTGTCCGGGGCCCAAGACTGTTCAACAGTTCCCACCATGCATAAGGGGAATTACCAATAGGCCCCTGGCTGCCTTCAGGAGGGAGCTGGACAGATACTTAAAGTCGGTGCCGGATCAGCCGGGCTGTGGTTCGTACGTTGGACTACATGCGGCCAGCAGTAACAGACTGGTTAATCAGGCCCTGATCCACCAGGAGGCCTGATCGTGGACCGAGCAGCGGGGGCGTTGATCCCCGGAATACCCTCCAGGTAGATGCAACTAATCTGACATTTTATGGTGGCAACGTTTCACTCTCCAGGAGCTTTGTCAAGCTGTTACAGCTTGTGCTGAAATGTGCTAAACAGAAACATGCCCTCTTAAAAGGGCATGTTTAGCACCGCCTAGGACCACCCAGGACTTGACAGTATGTTCACAATTAAAAAAATAGGCAGCAATGTCTCCTAAGCAAGCAGCACTGCGTCCTAAACAGGCAGTGTCCTAAGCAGGCAGCACTGCGTCCTAAAGAGGCAACACTGTGTCATAAGCAGGCAGCAGTGTGTCCTTAGCAGGCAGCACTGCGTCCTAAGCAAGCAGCACTGCGTCCTAAACAGGCAGTGTCCTAAGCAGGCAGCACTGCGTCCTAAAGAGGCAACACTGTGTCATAAGCAGGCAGCAGTGTGTCCTTAGCAGGCAGCACTGCGTCCTAAGCAAGCAGCACTGCGTCCTAAACAGGCAGTGTCCTAAGCAGGCAGCACTGCGTCCTAAAGAGGCAACACTGTGTCATAAGCAGGCAGCAGTGTGTCCTTAGCAGGCAGCACTGCGTCCTAAGCAAGCAGCACTGCGTCCTAAAGAGGCAACACTGTGTCATAAGCAGGCAGCAGTGTGTCCTTAGCAGGCAGCAGTGTGTCCTTAGCAGGCAGCACTGCGTCCTAAGCAAGCAGCACTGCGTCCTAAACAGGCCACGTCATAAACAGACAATTATTACCCGTCACATAAATATTGGTTCAACAGTCAAAATTCCAAACACTGTGAGTTCCATAACGTGTTTCAGTGAGATAAGATAAGATAAGATTTCGTTCGGATTTTTAACCCCGGGGGGTTAGCCACCCAGGATAACCCAAGAAAGTCAGTGCGTCATCGAGGACTGTCTAACTTATTTCCATTGGGGTCCTTAATCTTGTCCCCCAGGATGCGACCCACACCAGTCGACTAACACCCAGGTACCTATTTGCTGCTAGGTGAACAGGACAACAGGTGTAAGGAAACGTGTCGAAATGTTTCTACCCGCCGTAGCTTTAAAAATAGGTTGGATAAATACATGAGTGGATGTGGGTGGGTGTGAGTTAGACCTGATAGCTTGTGCTACCAGGTCGGTTGCCGTGTTCCTCCCTTAAGTCAATGTGACCTGACCTGACTAGGTTGGGTGCATTGGCTTAAGCCGGTAGGAGACTTGGACCTGCCTCGCATGGGCCAGTAGGCCTTCTGCAGTGTTCCTTCGTTCTTATGTTCTTACGTTCTTCTTCTTATGAATCGAACCCGGGCCCTCCGTGTGTGAAGCGGGAGCTTTAGCCACCAGGCCACTCAGTATGAACAGTAATTAAGAGCTGGTCTGTGTGACCGAGTTGGTCTGCGACCGAGGTGATCCGTGACCGAACTGGTCTGTGACCGAACTGGTCTGTGACCGAACTGGTCTGTGACCAAGTTGGTCTGTGACCGAACTGGTCTGTGACCGAACCGCGGGGGCAATGATCGCCACAAGTGATAACAGGAAGACAGGTATTAAGAGGTGTGTTAGAGTGGGGTCGCAGACACCCAACATAACTTGATAACTCAACAACTTGTTCTCCAGTTAAGTCAGACAATTACACAAGCACCGCCTCTCCTCCACTTAAAAATTTAAGCAAATTGTTAAGATTTGCTATTCTCGGTCATAAAAAAACAAAAAGGCACAATAATGTTGTAATGTGTAATGTTATGTCATGTTAGGTAAAATTAGGTTACGTTATATTAAGTTATATTACATTAGGCTAGGTTATGTCTTAGGTTAGGTTAGGCTAAGTTTTATGTATTAGGCTAGGTTATATATATTAGGTTAGGCTTGGTTATATATATTAGGTTAGGCTAGGTTATGTGTATTAGGTTAGGCTAGGTTATATATATTAGGTTAGGCTACCTGGAGGTTACCTGGAGGTTATTCCGGGGATCAACGCCCCCGCGGCCCGGTCCACGACCAGGCCTCCCGATGGATCAGGGCCTGATCAACTAGGCTGTTACTGCTGGCCGCACGCAGTCCGACGTACGAGCCACAGCCCGGCTGATCCGGCACCGACTTTAGGTATCTGTCCAGCTCTCTCTTGAAGGCAGCCAGGGGTTTATTGGCAATTCCCCTAATGCTTGATAGGAGGCTGTTGAACAGTTTTGGGCCCCGGACACTTATGGTGTTTTCTCTTAAGTGTACCAATGGCGCCCCTACTTTTTATTGGCGGCATTTTGCATCGCCTACCCAGTCTTTTACTTTCGTAGGGAGTGATTTCTGTGTGCAGATTTGGGACTATTCCTTCCAAGATTTTCCAAGTGTAGATTATGATATATCTCTCCCTCCTGCGTTCCAACGAGTACAAGTCAAGTGCTTCCAAGCGTTCCCAGTAGTTAAGGTGCTTGACAGAACTTATACGTGCAGATTATATATATTAGGTTAGGCTAGGTTATGTGTATTAGGTTAGGCTAGGTTATGTGTATTAGGTTAGGCTAGGTTATATATATTAGGTTAGGCTAGATTATGTGTATTAGGTTAGGCTAGGTTATATATATTAGGTTAGGCTAGGTTATGTGTATTAGGTTAGGCTAGGTTATATATATTAGGTTAGGCTAGGTTATGTGTATTAGGTTAGGCTAGGTTATATATATTAGGTTAGGCTAGGTTATGTGTATTAGGTTAGGCTAGGTTATATGTATTAGGTTAGGCTAGGTTATGTGTATTAGGTTAGGTTAGGCTAAGTTTTAAGTATTAGGCTAGGTTATATGTATTAGGTTAGGCTAAGTTATATGTATTAGATTAGGCTAGGTTATATGTATTAGGTTAGGCTAGGTTATATGTATTAGGTTAGGCTAGGTTATATGTATTAGGTTAGGCTAGGTTATATGTATTAGGTTAGGCTAGGTTATATGTATTAGATTAGGCTAGGTTATATGTATTAGGTTAGGCTAGGTTATATGTATTAGGTTAGGCTAGGTTATATGTATTAGGTTAGGCTAGGTTATATGTATTAGGTTTGGCTAGGTTATATATATTAGGTTTAACCCCTGGCTGCCTTCAAGAGAGAGCTGGACAGATACCTAAAGTCAGTGCCGGATCAGCCGGGCTGTGGCTCGTACGTTGGATTGCGTGCGGCCAGCAGTAACAGCCTAGTTGATCAGGCCCTGATCCATCGGGAGGCCTGGTCATGGACCGGGCCGCGGGGACGTTGATCCCCGAAATAACCTCCAGGCTAGGTTATATGTGTAAGGTTAGGTTATATGTATTAGGTTAGGTTATATGTATTAGGTTAGGTTAGGCTAGGTTATATGTATTAGGTTAGGTTACGTTACGTTACATGTATTAGGTTAGGTTAGGTTATATGTATTAGGTTAGGCTAGGTTATATGTATTAGGTTAGGTTAGACCAGATTAATATGTATTAGGTTTGGTTATATTAGGTCAAGTGAGTGTGCCTGAGTGTGTACGCTGGCTCCAGTATACAGCAAAACGATACCATGATATTCAAACTTTCAATAAATTTGTAGAACTTAAAAATCTTATAAAAAGACCACTTCCCAACATTTCTCATTGTTTACCATTATATATCAAATTATCTACAATAAATATCTGCTGTTTTTTTTTTTTTTTACTAACACATCCGCCGTTTCCCACCAAGGCAGGGTGGTCCGAAAAAGAAAAACTCTCATCATTCACTGGATCACTGTCTTGCTGTCAGCATAGTTGCTGATCCCCTGTATATGTATATGTTATCTGAGTATCATAGTTAGTACCATCCATATGTTTTACATAGTTAACCCCTCGCTAGGCTCAGTGACTAGCTTGTGTGACGTCACGTGATGCCGCATGAGAACGCTGCACTCCCGGCCTCGTTCTCACTCCGCACTTAGGTCTACGACAGGCAACACAGGCAGGCTGGGCCTCTTCCCTCTCACACTCTGCTAATATGTGTTACCATCCAACAAGTGTGTTTAACTTCAACCATCACATCTCCACGAACCCTTTCGACATTGCCAGAGACATGCTTACACTACAGTTATAAAACTGCAACGTTAATACCCCTCCTTCAGAGTGCCGGCACTGAACTTCCCATCTCCAGGAATCAACTCCAGCCTGCCGGTTTAACTGAATCCCTTCATAAATGTTACCTTGCTTAAACAGCACGTCAAGTTATAAAACCATTTGTCTCCATTTGCTCCTAGCACGCTCATATATATATATATATATAAGGTTAGGTAAGTTTCCTAATGTTCTTTTGCTGTGATGCTCTCCTCTCTTCCAGAACACCTTGCTGTGACGCTCTCCTCTCTTCCAGAACACCTTGCTGTGACGCTCTCCTCACTTCCAGAACACCTTGCTGTGACGCTCTCCTCACTTCCAGAACACTTTGTTGTGACGCTCTCCTCTCTTCCAGAACACCTTGCGGTGACGCTCTCTCTTCCAGAACAAATTATTGTGACGCTCTCCTCTCTTCCAGAACAAATTATTGTGACGCTCTCTTTTCCAGAACACCTTACTGTGACGCTCTCCTCTCTTCCAGAACACCTTACTGTGACGCTCTCCTCTCTTCCAGAACACCTTGCTGTGACGCTCTCCTCTCTTCCAGAACACCTTGTTGTGACGCTCTCCTCTCTTCCAGAACACCACCTTGCTGTGACGCTCTCCTCTCTTCCAGAACACCACCATGCTGTGACGCTCTCCTCTCTTCCAGAACACCTTGCTGTGACGCTCTCCTCACTTCCAGAACACCTTGCTGTGACGCTCTCCTCACTTCCAGAACACTTTGTTGTGACGCTCTCCTCTCTTCCAGAACACCTTGCGGTGACGCTCTCTCTTCCAGAACAAATTATTGTGACGCTCTCCTCTCTTCCAGAACAAATTATTGTGACGCTCTCTTTTCCAGAACACCTTACTGTGACGCTCTCCTCTCTTCCAGAACACCTTACTGTGACGCTCTCCTCTCTTCCAGAACACCTTGCTGTGACGCTCTCCTCTCTTCCAGAACACCTTGTTGTGACGCTCTCCTCTTCCAGAACAACACCTTGCTGTGACGCTCTCCTCTCTTCCAGAACACTTTGCTGTGACGCTCTCCTCTTTTCCAGAACACCTTGCTGTGACGCTCTCCTCTCTTCCATAACATCTTGCTGTGACGCTCTCCTCTCTTCCATAACACCTTGCTGTGACGCTCTCTCTTCCAGAACAACACTTTGCTGTGACGCTCTCCTCTCTTCCAGAACAACACTTTGCTGTGACGCTCTCCTCTCTTCCAGAACAACACTTTGCTGTGACGCTCTCCTCTCTTCCAGAACACCTTTGTGTGACGCTCTCCTCTCTTCCAGAACAACACCTTGCTGTGACGCTCTCCTCTCTTCCAGAACACTTTGCTGTGACGCTCTCCTTTCTTCCAGAACACCTTGCTGTGACGCTCTCCTCTCTTCCAGAACAACACCTTGCTGTGACGCTTTCCTCTTCCAGAACAACACCTTGCTGTGACGCTCTCCTCTCTTCCAGAACACTTTGCTGTGACGCTCTCCTTTCTTCCAGAACACCTTGCTGTGACGCTCTCCTCTCTTCCAGAACAACACCTTGCTGTGACGCTCTCCTCTCTTCCAGAACACCTTGCTGTGACGCTCTCCTCTCTTCCAGAACACCTTGCTGTGACGCTTTCCTCTCTTCCAGAACACCTTGCTGTGACGCTCTCCTTTCTTCCAGAACACCTTGCTGTGACGCTCTCCTCTCTTCCAGAACACCTTGCTGTGACACTCTCCTCTCTTCCAGAACACCTTGTTGTGACGCTCTCCTCTCTTCCAGAACACCTTGCTGTGACGCTCTCCTCTTCCAGAACAACACCTTGCTGTGACGCTCTCCTTTCTTCCAGAACACCTTGCTGTGACGCTCTCCTCTCTTCCAGAACAACACCTTGCTGTGACGCTTTCCTCTCTTCCAGAACACCTTGCTGTGCTCAAAGATCCAGCCAAGTACACATACCCGTCACCGATCCCAGATTTCCTATATTCTGGTAACCTGGCCTGAGAGACTTTCTGCCTGGAGCGAGCATCAACAGCCTTACTTATCAAGGTGTCATATGGGAGAGCTGACATGGGACCATAGGTAAGTCACATGCCTGCAATCACACCATAGCAGTCACACGCTGACATGGGACCATAGGTAAGTCACATGCCAGCAGTCACACCATAGCAGTCACACGCTAACCAATCAGCACCTGTAGAAATTTGTTTAGTTTATTCTTGAAAACTTTTAGTTTTGTCCAGGCAATATTTCTTAAAATCTGTTGGAAGAAAGTTTAAAAGTTTGGGCCATGGATGTTGACACAGTGTTCTCATATTGCTCCTATGGCACCCCTGTTTTTCCCCGAGTTTATTTTACACGTCCCTTACCTCTAGATGGAAATAAGATCCACAGCACAGGAGGTAGCCATGGGAGAGGTGCACGTGTACAATCCTTAATCTACAGAGATTGGTCCAAATCTGCACAACAAAAGTATATTAAGTAGGAAGCTCGCCAGAAAGTGCAAAAATTCAAGATGCAATGAGTACATCCTTCTTTTATAAATAAGTGGAAATACCAACACACCTTAGCTTGTTGTCTTCAAAAGGAAACTTGTTCAGTTCTTTAAATATTTTAGTTCCTGATAAGCCGGGCCGTCATGCATACGCTGAAGTGCATGTGGATAGCACCAAGAGCCTGGTGGATCAAGCCATCAACTAGGAAGCCTAATCTGGGACCGGGCTGCGGGGGAGGTGATCCCCAGATTTGTCTTACACAAAAGACAAATGCTATAAAAAAAATTAAAGTTACCAGACGAGCTTGGCCCATGGTCGGGCTCCGAGAGTAGTAAGACTCTCGAAACTCATCAAAGGTAAGGTGGCCTAAAGAATGTCTCATAAAATAATGCTATCATTAGCTCACTTCAATTAGCATAAAAATATTGACCTAGACACGGGTGCTCTCAGACTTAACATCTTGGCAGAAGATATCAAAAACACTGCTGGGACAAATGTAAACATCTTCAAGAGGAAACGAAGTGCTGGATAAACCAGGTTGTGAAGGATGTGTGCCAGCGAGCCGCCAGCAGTGGGAAAGAATGACGACCCAGAACAAATGTTCAGTAAAAAATAACAACCATATATCAGAAACATTACTGGAACAAAAGTGGAAGTTTTCAAAAGGAAACCTGACTGCTACCTGAATCAAACGTCAGATCCTCCCGGATCTGACATTTGAACATTCGGCGGGTGTTTGATAACCTAGTTGACCAGGTTATCGAACAGGAAGCGTCATTTACATATCTTTTCACAAGGTTAGATTACAAACTATGTTTATGTAACACACATGAAGCGGGAAGGTGTTCCAGATATGCAGAGATAATATAATTATAAGGAAGGAGAGCTAAGATCTTAAGGAAAGATGGAGAGTACGATTATGTAGCTGAACCGTCCTTGAGAATCACCACGATGACTGAAACAATTCCTTTAGAGTGAACAATGAAGTCTCGTTGTAAGTGGTCCTGATCCTCCCAGATCAAAGTCACATAAGGAAATAATATTCCTTTTATATTTGTTATTTTATAAACCGAAGTCTCCTATACAGATGCTGTCAGCATGGTAGAACAGTTAAGTAATAAACTTAATGGTAAAGAATGATAAATATACTTGGTAAAAGTAGTAGGTGAATACAGAGTGAAGAAAAAACATGCAAGCTGACTTATAAATTAATAAATGTGATAAACACGCACCAAATATAAATGGAATTAGACATACAGCGGGTGTGTTAAAACAGTAAACTAGTCCTAGGCTCAATAAACAGATAACACAAGGAGCACAATCTTGCTAGATGAAGCTAAGAGGATAACATCCACCATGTAAACATTATACTGTGCTGCTATCAAAGCACCTTCTTGCTAAATACTTTTCGAGTCGTTCATAATTCTTAAACTTAGAAACAATGCCAATCACAGTTTCTTAATGAGCTTTTCAACTCATCCGCAAACGTTTACAGTTCTCGAGTTTAAAACCCATTAAGGGATTACACTCATTCATGAAGCTGCATGTATCTTTAACAGGTGAGACAGAGAAGTGCTTCAAGTCCACACTTGGTGTGACCCACATTAACACAGACATTAAGTAAACAGACTTAACACCAGGTAAATATGTAGTGTTCAGTGTGTACCAGGGAATTAGTGACCCCCCCTTACTCACTCACCTTTCCTACCTCCCTCCTTCATCTTTCCCTCCCTCCCTACCTCCATCCTTCTCACTTATAACCTTTCCCTTCAGCCTTCCCTCCATCCTTCTCTCACTTACCACTCCTCCCTTCATCCTTCCCTCCCTCCATCCTTCTCTCACTCACCACCTCCCTCTATTCTTTCTGGCAGAGGACCGGGTCACGGGAGCGCTGACCCCCGAATCAACCTCCAGGTAGGTAGACTCTAGGTAGACACCCCTCCCCCCCACCCACCTAACATCACTATCACCATCCCTCCCTCCCTCCTTCCCACCTAAACTCACCACCCCTCCCTCACACCTAACCTCACCACCCCTCCTTCCTACCTAACCTCACCACCCCTCCCTCCCACCTAACCTCACCACCCCTCACTCCCACCTAACCTCACCACCCCACCCGACCACCAAACCACACCACCCCTCCCTCCCACCTAACCTCACCACCCCTCACTCCCACCTAACCTCACCACCCCTCCCTCCCACCTAACCTCACCACCCCTCCCTCCCACCTAACCTCACCACCCCTCACTCCCACCTAACCTCACCACCCCTCACTCCCACCTAACCTAACCACCCCTCACTCCCACCTAACCTAACCACCCCTCTCTCCCACCTAACCTCACCACCCCTCACTCCCACCTAACCTCACCACCCCTCTCTCCCACCTAACCTCACCACCCCTTAAAAAGAAAAAGACAAGTGACATATATCAAGGAGGATAACGAGAACTTTCAAAACAAGAGAAATAACTCCAATGATGGTACTATTCATATCACTTGTGCTGTAATACTGCTCTGTGCTCTCAGCTTCCTTCAAGGCAAGAGAGACATCACAGTAGAAAAATGTACGGAGACTGTTTACTGCCCAAAGAGCTAACAGAGCACTTAGTGAACACAAAGTACTTGTACTGCACTCTCTGGAGCAGAGATATATTTGATATGACTCTGGAAGATACTGGGGGATCAGGGTCACACACACTACCATAAGTTACTGCACGGAGAGATATGGGAGCAACATTTTAGATTTTTGTCTCCGAAACAGCTAGTTTATTGTGCACGCCATATCCATCCTGTGGAGTGTAGTGCAAAAGCATATGGATACACAAAAGGCATAGCAACTAGGCCACAAAAAGGTTCACGGGAGTACATCTGGAATTATATCTACAGTTCATTACTCTGTTGTAAGCATATTTAAGAAGTTTCTTAATATGTCTGGTATCTTATTTTCATTAATAAGATACCTTGACAGAAGTTATTATACAATTTCTATATTCTTTAACAAGTGAGAAATTTCTTCTTGAGCAGTTGCCTTTGTAAGTGATTTAAGGAAGGTATTACTAGTAATGAGTTTCTTGGAAGGGGCTTGTAGATATGTGATATAAATGAGCACAACTTCCATGTAGGGGTGAAATGCTCTTGTTGTCTAGACACAGTTCGTGCGGCAAATTTAAAATAAGCCCAGTGAAAAGCAGAAGTACCATGGGCACAATAAGAGAACATTGTCAACATGCGTGGTCCAAGACTATTCGACCTGCTTCCAACAGACATCGGAAATACTGGTGGAACATGTGAATAATAGTCAACAGAATGAACTCATGGGCTGCTACAATGAAAAGTTCTGTATCCCAAGGCACTGTATCCCCACTTCTCTTTCTCATTCTCAGTTTTGACACAAACTGGGATACAAATATCTATATCAACGTTTGCTAGCAACATTAGAATCTGAATGAAAGTGGCATCCACAGAAGATGCAGCGACCCACCAAGCTGATATCCACCAAGTCTGCCACTGACACACTCATAACAATATATCATATGAAAATTTTTTTATTTACTATAATAAAACCATATAGCCTTCATAAGTTTCTAAAGTTTTTCTACCTCCGGAGCCCGGTCCTGGACCAGGCTTGTCTGGCAATTATTGGTCAACCAGGATGTTACTACTGGCAGCCAGTTGACCACCATATCCATCACAGGCTGGCTGAAATGGCACTTGTCCAGTTTTCTCTTGAAGACTTCTACACTTGTCCCAGCAGTGTTTCTGGTATCTTCTGGTAAGATGTTGAACAAACTCGGACCACGGATGTTGACACAATGTTCCCTGCTGTCCTTCACTCCGTTTATTTTGCACTTCCTTCCAAATCTCTCACTCCGGTATGTTGTTATGGCACTGTGCAGATTTGGGACAAGAATCTCAAGTACTTTCCAGGTATATATTGTCATGTATCTCTCCTCTCCTCCTGTAGATGGGAAGTACAGTGTCTGCACTCTGAAGGAGGGGTGTTATTGCAGTTTTATAACTGTCCAGGTAGTGTAGGCATGCCTCTGGCAAGACAGTGATAGAGTGAATGATAATGAAAGTTTTTCTTTCTCGGGCCACCCTGCCTTGGTGGGAAACGGCCGATGTGTTAATAAAAATAATAATCTCTCCTCCGCTCCAATGAATACATATGGTGGTCAGTAAGTATACTGCCTCCTCACATGTTTATATCAGAGAGGAAAATGTTTAACATATCTTTGTTGTACTCACAGCTAAGGAGAGTGGTACCACCCTGGATGACCGAGGTAGTGGTACCACCCTGGATGACCGAGGTAGTGGTACCACCCTAGATGACCGAGGTAGTGGTACCACCCTGGATGACGGAGGTAGTGGTACCACCCTGCATGACCAAGGTAGTGGTACCACCCTGCATGACCAAGGTAGTGGTACCACCCTGGATGACCGAGGTAGTGGTACCACCCTGGATGACCGAGGTAGTGGTACCACCCTGTATGACTGAGGTAGTGGTACCACCCTGCATGACCAAGGTAGTGGTACCACCCTGGATGACCGAGGTAGTGGTACCACCCTGGATGACCGAGGTAGTGGTACCACCCTGGATGACCGAGGTAGTGGTACCACCCTGGATGACCGAGGTAGTGGTACCACCCTGGATGACCGAGGTAGTGGTACCACCCTGGATGACCGAGGTAGTGGTACCACCCTGGATGACCGAGGTAGTGGTACCACCCTGGATGACCGAGGTAGTGGTACCACCCTGGATGACCGAGGTAGTGGTACCACCCTGGATGACCGAGGTAGTGGTACCACCCTGGATGACCAAGGTAGTGGTACCACCCTGGATGACCAAGGTAGTGGTACCACCCTGGATGACCAAGGTAGTGGTACCACCCTGGATGACCGAGGTAGTGGTACCACCCCGGATGACCGAGGTATGGTACCACCCTGGATGACCGAGGTAGTGGCACCACCCTGGATGACCGAGGTAGTGGTACCACCCTGGATGACCGAGGTAGTGGTACCACCCTGGATGACCGAGGTAGTGGTACCACCCTGGATGACCGAGGTAGTGGTACCACCCTGGATGACCAAGGTAGTGGTACCACCCTGGATGACCAAGGTAGTGGAACCACCCTGGATGACCAAGGTAGTGGTACCACCCTGGATGACCAAGGTAGTCGTACCACCCTGGATGACCAAGGGAGTGGTACCACCCTGGATGACCAATGTAGTGGTACCACCCTGGATGACCAAGGGAGTGGTACTACCCTGGATGACCAAGGGAGTGGTACCACCCTGGATGACCAAGGTAGTGGTACCACCCTGGATGACTGAGGTAGTGGTACCACCATGGATGACCGAGGTAGTGATACCACCCTGGATGACCGAGGTAGTGGTACCACCCTGGATGACCAAGGGAGTGGTACCACCCTGGATGACCGAGGTAGTGGTACCACCCTGGATGACCGAGGTGGTACCACCCTGGATGACCGAGGTAGTGATACCACCCTGGATGACCGAGGTAGTGGTACCACCCTGGATGACCGAGGAAGTGGTACCACCCTGGATGACCGAGGTAGTGGTACCACCCTGGATGACCGAGGTAGTGGTACCACCCTGGATGACCGAGGTAGTGGTACCACCCTGGATGACCGAGGTAGTGGTACCACCCTGGATGATTGAGGTAGTGGTACCACCCAGGAAGACCGAGGTAGTGGTACCACCCTGGATGACCGAGGTAGTGGTACCACCCTGGATGACCGAGGTAGTGGCACCACCCTGGATGACCGAGATAGTGGTACCACCCTGGATGACCGAGGTAGTGGTACCACCCTGGATGACCGAGGTAGTGGTACCACCCTGGATGACCGAGGTAGTGGTACCACCCTGGATGACCGAGGTAGTGGTACCACCCAGGATGACTGAGATAGTGGTACCACCCTGGATGACTGAGGTAGTGGCACCACCCTGGATGACCAAGGTAGTGGTACCACCCTGGATGACTGAGGTAGTGGTACCACCCTGGATGACCGAGGTAGTGGTAAAACCCTGGATGACCGAGGTAGTGGTACCACCCTGGATGACTGAGGTAGTGGTACTACCCTGGATGACTGAGGTAGTGGTACTACCCTGGATGACCGAGGTAGTGGTACCACCCTGGATGACCGAGGTAGTGGTACCACCCTGGATGACCGAGGTAGTGGTACCACCCTGGATGACTGAGATAGTGGTACCAGCCTGGATGACCGGTGTAGTGGTACCACCCTGGATGACCGAGGTAGTGGTACCACCCTGGACGACTGAGGTAGTGGTACCACCTTGGATGACCGAGGTAGTGGTACCACCCTGGATGACTGAGGTAGTGGTACCACCCTGGATGACTGAGGTAGTGGTACCACCCTGGATGACCGAGGTAGTGGTACCACCCTGGATGACTGAGGTAGTGGTACTACCCTGGATGACTGAGGTAGTGGTACCACCCTGGATGACTGAGGTAGTGGTACCACCCTGGATGACCGAGGTAGTGGTACCACCCTGGATGACCGAGGTAGTGGTACCACCCTGGATGACCGAGGTAGTGTACCACCCTGGATGACCGAGGTAGTGGTACCACCCTGGATGACTTGAGGTAGTGGTACCACCCTGGATGACCGAGGTAGTGGTACCACCCTGGATGACCGAGGTAGTGGTACCACCCTGGATGACCGAGGTAGTGGTACCACCCTGGATGACCGAGGTAGTGGTACCACCCTGGATGACCGAGGTAGTGGTACCACCCTGGATGACTGAGGTAGTGGTACTACCCTGGATGACCGAGGTAGTGGTACCACCCTGGATGACTGAGGTAGTGGTACCACCCTGGATGACCGAGGTAGTGGTACCACCCTGGATGACTGAGGTAGTGGTACCACCCTGGATGACTGAGGTAGTGGTACCACCCTGGATGACCGAGGTAGTGGTACCACCCTGGATGACCGAGGTAGTGGTACCACCCTGGATGACTGAGGTAGTGGTACCACCCTGGATGACCGAGGTAGTGGTACCACCCTGGATGACCGAGGTAGTGGTACCACCCTGGATGACTGAGGTAGTGGTACTACCCTGGATGACCGAGGTAGTGGTACCACCCTGGATGACTGAGGTAGTGGTACCACCCTGGATGACCGAGGTAGTGGTACCACCCTGGATGACCGAGGTAGTGGTACCACCCTGGATGACTGAGGTAGTGGTACCACCCTGGATGACTGAGGTAGTGGTACCACCCTGGATGACCGAGGTAGTGGTACCACCCTGGATAACCGAGGTAGTGGTACCACCCTGGATGACTGAGGTAGTGGTACCACCCTGGATGACTGAGGTAGTGGTACTACCCGGGATGACTGAGGTAGTGGTACTACCCTGGATGACTGAGGTAGTGGTACTACCCTAACCACCCTTGATTTACCTTAAAGTACAATATATCTTCTCAAATCTTTTCTTCATATTAGCTCATAAATTACCACAGGAATACCATGATCTATAAATTGTATTTTCATTGTTAAAGCGAAGCTACATAAACAGTCTCGTCATTCTGAACAAATCATTGTTTGAAGTTGTGTAATCTAACAATCAGTTTGGTAAGCGAGAATAGTTTTTCCGTTAACCGTTTAAAGGGAATAGTTTTTGCAGCTTATTTTCCGATAGGCCAAAGCGGGAATGTTCTGTGAAGGCTTCAAAGACTGGAAAAATACAACAAACATTATCCATCAAGCAATGTTGCATTGTGTGATGCGAGCATTGCATTGTGTGATGCCAGCATTGCATTGTGTGATGCTAGCAATGCACTGTGTGATGCGAACATCGCATTGTGTGATGCGAGCAATGCACTGTGTGATGCGAGCATTGCATTGTGTGATGCGAGCATTGCATTGTGTGATGCGAGCATTGCATTGTGTGATGCGAGCATTGCATTGTGTGATGCGAGCATTGCATTGTGTGATGCGAACATTGCATTGTGTGATGCTAGCAATGCACTGTGTGATGCGAGCATTGCATTGTGTGATGCGAGCATTGCATTGTGTGATGCGAGCATTGCATTGTGTGATGCGAGCATTGCACTGTGTGATGCGAGCATTGCATTGTGTGAAGCGAACATTGCATTGTGTGATGCGAGCAATGCATTGTGTGATGCGAGCATTGCATTGTGTGATGCGAGCATTGCATTGTGTGATTCGAACATTGCATTGTGTTGCGAGCAATGCATTGTGTGATGCGAGCATTGCATTGTGTGATGCGAGCATTGCATTGTGTGATGCGAACATTGCATTGTGTGATGCGAGCATTGCATTGTGTGATGCGAGCATTGCATTGTGTGATGCGAACATTGCATTGTGTGATGCGAGCATTGCATTGTGTGATGCGAGCAATGCATTGTGTGATGCGAGCATTGCATTGTGTGATGCGAACATTGCATTGTGTGATGCGAACATTGCATTGTGTGATGCGAACATTGCATTGTGTGATGCGAGCAATGCATTGTGTGATGCGAGCATTGCATTGTGTGATGCGAACAATGCATTGTGTGATGCGAGCATTGCATTGTGTGATGCGAACATTGCATTGTGTGATGCGAGCAATGCATTGTGTGATGCGAACATTGCATTGTGTGATGCGAACATTGCATTGTGTGATGCGAGCATTGCATTGTGTGATGCGAGCATTGCATTGTGTGATGCGAACATTGCATTGTGTGATGCGAGCATTGCATTGTGTGATGCGAGCAATGCATTGTGTGATGCGAGCATTGCATTGTGTGATGCGAACATTGCATTGTGTGATGCGAACATTGCATTGTGTGATGCGAACATTGCATTGTGTGATGCGAGCAATGCATTGTGTGATGCGAGCATTGCATTGTGTGATGCGAACATTGCATTGTGTGATGCGAACATTGCACTGTGTGATGCGAGCAATGCATTGTGTGATGCGAGCATTGCATTGTGTGATGCGAACATTGCATTGTGTGATGCGAACATTGCATTGTGTGATGCGAACATTGCACTGTGTGATGCGAGCAATGCATTGTGTGATGCGAGCATTGCATTGTGTGATGCGAACATTGCATTGTGTGATGCGAGCAATGCATTGTGTGATGCGAGCATTGCATTGTGTGATGCGAACATTGCATTGTGTGATGCGAGCAATGCATTGTGTGATGCGAGCATTGCATTGTGTGATGCGAACATTGCATTGTGTGATGCGAACATTGCACTGTGTGATGCGAGCAATGCATTGTGTGATGCGAGCATTGCATTGTGTGATGCGAACATTGCATTGTGTGATGCGAGCATTGCATTGTGTGATGCGAGCATTGCATTATGTGATGCGAGCATTGCATTGTATGATGCGAGCATTGCATTGTGTGATGCGAACATTGCATTGTGTGATGCGAGCATTGCATTGTATGATGCGAGCATTGCATTGTGTGATGCGAACATTGCATTATGTGATGGGAGCATTGCATTGTATGATGCGAGCAATGCATTGTGTGATGCGAACATTGCATTGTGTGATGCGAACATTGCATTGTGTGATGCGAGCATTGCATTGTATGATGCGAGCATTGCATTGTGTGATGCGAGCATTGCATTGTGTGATGCTAGCAATGCATTGTGTGATGCGAGCAATGCATTGTGTGATGCGAACATTGCATTGTGTGATGCGAACATTGCATTGTGTGATGCGAGCATTGCATTGTGTGATGCGAACATTGCATTGTGTGATGCGAACATTGCACTGTGTGATGCGAGCAATGCATTGTGTGATGCGAGCATTGCATTGTGTGATGCGAACATTGCATTGTGTGATGCGAACATTGCATTGTGTGATGCGAACATTGCACTGTGTGATGCGAGCAATGCATTGTGTGATGCGAGCATTGCATTGTGTGATGCGAACATTGCATTGTGTGATGCGAGCAATGCATTGTGTGATGCGAGCATTGCATTGTGTGATGCGAACATTGCATTGTGTGATGCGAGCAATGCATTGTGTGATGCGAGCATTGCATTGTGTGATGCGAACATTGCATTGTGTGATGCGAACATTGCACTGTGTGATGCGAGCAATGCATTGTGTGATGCGAGCATTGCATTGTGTGATGCGAACATTGCATTGTGTGATGCGAGCATTGCATTGTGTGATGCGAGCATTGCATTATGTGATGCGAGCATTGCATTGTCTGATGCGAGCATTGCATTGTGTGATGCGAACATTGCACTGTGTGATGCGAGCATTGCATTGTATGATGCGAGCATTGCATTGTGTGATGCGAACATTGCATTATGTGATGGGAGCATTGCATTGTATGATGCGAGCAATGCATTGTGTGATGCGAACATTGCATTGTGTGATGCGAGCATTGCATTGTGTGATGCGAACATTGCATTGTGTGATGCGAACATTGCATTGTGTGATGCGAGCATTGCATTGTATGATGCGAGCATTGCATTGTGTGATGCGAGCATTGCATTGTGATGCTAGCAATGCATTGTGTGATGCGAGCAATGCATTGTGTGATGCGAACATTGCATTGTGTGATGCGAACATTGCATTGTGTGATGCGAGCATTGCATTGTGTGATGCGAGCATTGCATTGTGTGATGCGAACATTGCATTGTGTGATGCGAGCATTGCATTGTGTGATGCGAGCAATGCATTGTGTGATGCGAGCATTGCATTGTGTGATGCGAACATTGCATTGTGTGATGCGAACATTGCATTGTGTGATGCGAACATTGCATTGTGTGATGCGAGCAATGCATTGTGTGATGCGAGCATTGCACTGTGTGATGCGAGCAATGCATTGTGTGATGCGAGCATTGCATTGTGTGATGCGAACATTGCATTGTGTGATGCGAGCAATGCATTGTGTGATGCGAGCATTGCACTGTGTGATGCGAGCAATGCATTGTGTGATGCGAGCATTGCATTGTGTGATGCGAACATTGCATTGTGTGATGCGAACATTGCATTGTGTGATGCGAACATTGCACTGTGTGATGCGAGCAATGCATTGTGTGATGCGAGCATTGCATTGTGTGATGCGAACATTGCATTGTGTGATGCGAGCAATGCATTGTGTGATGCGAGCATTGCATTGTGTGATGCGAACATTGCATTGTGATGCGAGCAATGCATTGTGTGATGCGAGCATTGCATTGTGTGATGCGAACATTGCATTGTGTGATGCGAACATTGCACTGTGTGATGCGAGCAATGCATTGTGTGATGCGAGCATTGCATTGTGTGATGCGAACATTGCATTGTGTGATGCGAGCATTGCATTGTGTGATGCGAGCATTGCATTATGTGATGCGAGCATTGCATTGTATGATGCGAGCATTGCATTGTGTGATGCGAACATTGCATTGTGTGATGCGAGCATTGCATTGTATGATGCGAGCATTGCATTGTGTGATGCGAACATTGCATTATGTGATGGGAGCATTGCATTGTATGATGCGAGCAATGCATTGTGTGATGCGAACATTGCATTGTGTGATGCGAGCATTGCATTGTGTGATGCGAACATTGCATTGTGTGATGCGAACATTGCATTGTGTGATGCGAGCATTGCATTGTATGATGCGAGCATTGCATTGTGTGATGCGAGCATTGCATTGTGTGATGCTAGCAATGCATTGTGTGATGCGAGCATTGCATTGTGTGATGCGAGCATTGCATTGTGTGATGCGAGCATTGCATTGTGTGATGTTAGCAATGCATTGTGTGATGCGAGCATTGCATTGTGTGATGCGAGCAATGCATTGTGATGCGAGCATTGCATTGTGTGATGCGAGCAATGTTGCATTGTGTGATGCGAGCAATGTTGCATTGTGTGATGCGAGCAATATTGCATTATGTGATGCGAGAAATGCATTGTGTGATGCGAGCAATATTGCAGTGTGTTGCGAGCAATGTTGCAGTGTGTTGCGAGCAATGTTGTACTGTGTGTTGCGAGCAATGCATTATGTGATGCGAGCATTGCATTGTGTGATGCGAGCAATGTTGCATTGTGTGATGTGAGCATTGCATTGTGATGCGAGCATTGCATTGTGTGATGCGAGCAATGTTGCATTGTGTGATGCGAGCATTGCATTGTGATGCGAGCATTGCATTGTGTGATGCGAGTAATGTTGCAGTGTGTTGCGAGCAATGTTGCATTGTGATGCGAGCAATGCATTGTGTGATGCGAGCAATGTTGCATTGTGTGATGCGAGCAATGTTGCATTGTGTGATGCGAGCAATGTTGCATTCTGTGATGCGAGCAATGTTGCATTGTGATGCGAGCATTGCATTGTGTGATGCGAGCAATGTTGCATTGTGTGATGCGAGCAATGTTGCATTGTGTGATGCGAGCAATGTTGCATTGTGTGATGCGAGCAATGTTGCACTGTGTGTTGCGAGCAATGCATTGTGATGCGAGCATTGCATTATGTGATGTGAGCATTGCATTGTGTGATGCGAACATTGCATTGTGTGATGCGAGCATTGCATTGTGTGTTGCGAGCATTGCATTATGTGATGCGAGTATTGCATTGTGTGATGCGAGCATTGCATTGTGTGTTGCGAGCAATGCATTGTGTTGCGAACATTGCATTGTGTGATGCGAGCATTGCATTGTGTGTTGCGAGCAATGCATTGTGTGATGCGAACATTGCATTGTGTGATGCGAGCATTGCATTGTGTGTTGCGAGCAATGCATTGTGTGATGCGAGTATT